>NC_090179.1:44988808-45088808 GCF_024679245.1 Pseudorasbora parva
TATTAATATACACATTTTATATTCACAAATAAACAAAATCTCTGTCTTTTTAGAATAAATGTAAAAGTACAAGAATGTTATTTTAGGCTTTATTGCTAAGGAGAACAATTTGTTCTGTGTTTGGGCTTTTTTCTCTTCTTCTTTCTCCTCTTCTTCTTTTTCTTCTTCTTTTAATATTTTAATTTGGTCACACTTTAGATTAGGTTCCCATTCTCACTTCACTGTAAAAAGTGATTTAAAAATACATAACCTGGTTGCCTTAAAATTTTGAGTCCATTGAAATAAAAAAAATGTGTTAAAACAATGAACATTTTTGAAAATGACTACCTTTATTCAAATATTATTAAAAGATTTTGTAAGCATATTGGGTAAGTGTGTGTGTTTTATTTGTGATGACGCAGCCAAATTTTGCTATTTTCATGATTTATCAAATGTTTTATGTGCTTCAGATACAATAATATTTTGAGTTTCTATTTATTAAACCAATTTCCTTCATTGTATCACTCATTTTTTATTTCAATAAATTCAACATTTTAAGGCAACCAGGTTACTTGGTTTTTTAAGTTAAGCCAACAATATTTTTTTACAGTGTATGAACTTTGACTTTTGACTCAATAAACTCCTAATTACTGCTCATTAATAGATAGTGATGTAGCTGTTAAGTTTAGATGTTGTGTAGAATAAAGGGATGTAGAATATTATCACATTCTCAGAAAAAAAGGTACAGTGCTGTCACTGGGGCGTTACCCTAAGGCAGTGGTTCCCAACCACATTCCTGGAGCCCCCCTAACACTACACATTTTGCATATCTCCTTTGACTGACACACCCATTTCAGGTCTTTGAGTCACTACTAATGAGCTGATGACCTGAATCAGGTGTGTTTGATTGAGGAGACATGCAAAATGTGCAGTGTTAGGGGGGCTCCAGGAATGTGGTTGAGAACCACTGCCCTAAGGTACTCCTAGTGAAATGCTCTCAGACAGCAAATGCAGTGAGTTTGCTTCCTACTTCTCCGAGAAAATCAATAATATCAGAAAGGCGATCAGCACATCCTCTAGTTGCTCTGGGGTCAGTCAGATCATACCAAACCCTCGGAAAATTACCATGTCAGATTTCGAAGCTATTGACTGCAAAATTTTAGAAGACACAGTACAGCATCTTAAAACATCAACCTGTGCCCTAGACACACTCCCCACTTCTTTCTTCAAAAGTGTGTTTAACTGTTTAGAAGCAGATCTCCTAGAAGTGGTAAACTCCTCACTTCTCTATGGGACTTTTCCAACCGCCCTTAAAACTGCAATAGTTAAGCCTCTTCTGAAAAAGAGAAATCTGGATAACTCCATACTGAGCAACTACAGACCAATCTCAAATCTCCCCTTCATAGGCAAAATCATTGAAAAAGTTGTTTTCAATCAGTTGAACAAATTCTTACGCTCAAATGGATACTTTGACAATTTTCAATCTGGTTTCCTTCCACATCACAGTACAGAGACAGCGCTCATAAAGATTATAAATGATATTCGCTTAAACACTGATACAGGCAAAACATCAATTCTGGTACAACTGGATCTCAGTGCTGCATTCGATACTGTTGACCACAACATACTTCTAGACAGGCTGGAAAACTGGGTTGGGCTTTCTGGAATGGTCCTCAAATGGTTCAGGTCATACTTAGAAGGGAGAGGTTATTATGTGAGTATAGGAGACCATAAGTCTGAGTGGACGTCCATGACATGCGGAGTCCCACAAGGGTCAGTTCTAGCACCTCTCCTGTTTAACCTGTATATGCTGCCACTGAGCCAAATAATGAAAAAGAACAATATTGCTTACCACAGCTATGCTGATGACACCCAGCTCTACTTAGCACTATCACCTAATGACTACAGCCCCATTGACTCCCTGTGCAAATGCATTGATGAAGTTAACAACTGGATGTGCCAAAACTATCTTCAGTTAAACAAAGACAAAACCGAAATCACTACATTTGGAAACAAAGATGAAATTCTCAAGGTGAACGCATATCTTGAGGCTAAAGGCCTGATAACAAAAAATCAAGTCAGGAATCTTGGAGTGATTTTACAGTCCGACCTGAGTTTCAGTAGTCATGTCAAAGCAATAACTAAATCAGCATACTATCATCTGAAAAATATTGCAAGAATTAGATGTTTTGTCTCCAGGCAAGACTTAGAGAAACTGGTTCACGCTTTCATCACCAGTAGGGTGGACTATTGTAACGGCCTTCTCACTGGCCTTCCCAAAAAGACCATTAGACAGCTGCAGCTCATACAGAACGCTGCTGCCAGGATTCTGAGCAGAAGCAGAAAATATGACCATATCACACCAGTCCTCAGGTCTCTACACTGGCTTCCAGTTACATTTAGGATCGACTTTAAAGTACTATTACTTGCTTATAAATCACTCAATGAGCTGGGACCTCAATACATCGCAGATATGCTGATTAAATACAAACCCAACAGATCACTCAGATCAGCAGGATCAAGTCAGTTAGAAATACCAAGAGTTCACTCAAAGCAAGGAGAGTCTGCCTTTAGCTATTATGCCAGCCGCAGTTGGAACCAGCTTCCTGAACAGATCAGATGTGCTCCAACAGTAGCCACATTCAAATCCAGACTCAAAACACATCTGTTCAGCTGTGCGTTTACTGAATGAGCTCTGGGCCACTGTATGTCCGACTGATCGCACCCTATCTTATCTCTTTATTCTTTTTATAATTGGTTTAGTTTACCTTTGTTCTTATCTCTGGTTATTGTTTATTTTATATGTTCTTTTGAGTTGAATATGACGAGTGAAAACTGGGTTTGATGGAAATAGTAAGTTTGACAATAAGGTTTGAGTGTGTGTAAATCTGTGGAGGGTATGATGAGTGAGTAAGGGTTTTAACAAGAAGGTTCCTGAGTAAAAATCAGGGAATAGTGATTAAAATGGATGTTATGAATGTGTTTGAGAAAGAAATGAATGAGAGGTGTTCTAATTAAGATGGTACATGTATGTAGGCTGTAAACTGAAGAATGTTTATTTTTATATCAGACCATTATTGTGGATCTGACCATTTTATTTTATCTTATTTTTTTTATTTTTTATTTTTATTTTTTTTATTATTATTTTAATTACTATATCTTTACGACTGTTTTAACTATGCTTGTTTTTAATTCTTTATTCGTCCATATGGTATTCTTTTTTTTCTCATGCATTTGTTACCACTATTTTAATTAATTTCTATGTAAAGCACTTTGAATTGCCATTGGGTATGAAATGTGCTATACAAATAAACTTGCCTTGCCTTGCCTTTACAAAAGTGAAAAGGTACATCTTAGTACGTTAAGAGTGTGTGTTAGTACCTTAAAGGTTCATATCAGTACTTTAAGATTGTGTGTTAGTACCTTAAAGGTACATATCAGTACTTGAAGAGTGTGTGTTAGTACCTTAAAGGTTCATATCAGTACTTTAAGAGTGTGTGTTAGTATCTTAAAGGTTCATATCAGTACTTTAAGAGTGTGTATTAGTACCTTAAAGGTTCATATCAGTACTTGAAGAGTGTGTGTTAGTACCTTAAAGGTACATATCAGTACTTGAAGAGTGTGTGTTAGTACCTTAAAGGTTCATATCAGTACTTTAAGAGTGTGTGTTAGTATCTTAAAGGTACATATCAGTAGTTTAAGAGTGTGTATTAGTACCTTAAAGGTTCATATCAGTACTTGAAGAGTGTGTGTTAGTACCTTAAAGGTTCATATCAGTACTTTAAGAGTGTGTGTTAGTATCTTAAAGGCTCATATCAGTACTTTAAGAGTGTGTATTAGTACCTTAAAGGTTCATATCAGTACTTTAAGAGTGTGTATTAGTGCCTTAAAGGTTCATATCAGTACTTTAAGAGTGTGTATTAGTACCTTAAAGGTTAATTTCAGTACTTTAAAAGTGTGTATTAGTACCTTAAAGGCTCATATCAGTACTTTAAGAGTGTGTGTTAGTACCTTAAAGGTTCATATCAGTACTTTAAGAGTGTGCATTAGTACCTTAAAGGTTCATATCAGAACTTTAAGAGTGTGTGTTAGTACCTTTAAGGTACATTTCAGTAGTTTAAGAGTGTGTGTTAGTACCTTAAAGGTTCATATCAGTACTTTAAGAGTGTGTGTTAGTACCTTAAAGGTTCATATCAGTACTTTAAGAGTGTGCATTAGTACCTTAAAGGTTCATATCAGAACTTTAAGAGTGTGTGTTAGTACCTTAAAGGCTCATATCAGTACTTTAAGAGTGTGTATTAGTACCTTAAAGGTTCATATCAGAACTTTAAGAGTGTGTGTTAGTACCTTTAAGGTACATTTCAGTAGTTTAAGAGTGTGTGTTAGTACCTTAAAGGCTCATATCACTACTTTAAGAGTGTGTATTAGTACCTTAAAGGTTCATATCAGTACTTTAAGAGTGTGTATTAGTACCTTAAAGGTTCATATCAGAACTTTAAGAGTGTGTGTTAGTACCTTTAAGGTACATTTCAGTAGTTTAAGAGTGTGTGTTAGTACCTTAAAGGCTCATATCACTACTTTAAGAGTGTGTATTAGTACCTTAAAGGTTCATATCAGTACTTTAAGAGTGTGTGTTAGTACCTTAAAGGTTCATATCAGTACTTTAAGAGTGTGTGTTAGTACCTTAAAGGTTCATATCAGTACTTTAAGAGTGTGTATTAGTACCTTAAAGGTTCATATCAGAACTTTAAGAGTGTGTGTTAGTACCTTAAAGGCTCATATCAGTACTTTAAGAGTGTGTATTAGTACCTTAAAGGTTCATATCAGTACTTTAAGAGTGTGTGTTAGTACCTTTAAGGTACATTTCAGTAGTTTAAGAGTGTGTGTTAGTATCTTAAAGGCTCATATCACTACTTTAAGAGTGTGTATTAGTACCTTAAAGGTTCATATCAGAACTTTAAGAGTGTGTGTTAGTACCTTTAAGGTACATTTCAGTAGTTTAAGAGTGTGTGTTAGTATCTTAAAGGCTCATATCACTACTTTAAGAGTGTGTATTAGTACCTTAAAGGTTCATATCAGTACTTTAAGAGTGTGTGTTAGTACCTTAAAGGCTCATATCAGTACTTTAAGAGTGTGTATTAGTACCTTAAAGGTTCATATCAGTACTTTAAGAGTGTGTATTAGTACCTTAAAGGTTCATATCAGTACTTTAAGAGTGTTAATAGTACCTTTAAGGTTCATATCAGTACTTTAAGAGTGTGTGTTAGTACCTTAAAGGCTCATATCAGTACTTTAAGAGTGTGTGTTAGTACATTAAAGGGACATATCAGTACTTTAAGAGTGTGTGTTAGTACCTTAAAGGTTCATATCAGTACTTTAAGAGTGTGTGTTAGTACATTAAAGGTTCATATCAGAACTTTAAGAGTGTGTGTTAGTACCTTTAAGGTACATTTCAGTAGTTTAAGAGTGTGTGTTAGTATCTTAAAGGCTCATATCACTACTTTAAGAGTGTTAATAGTACCTTTAAGGTTCATATCAGTACTTTAAGAGTGTGTGTTAGTACCTTAAAGGCTCATATCAGTACTTTAAGAGTGTGTATTAGTACCTTAAAGGTTCATATCAGAACTTTAAGAGTGTGTGTTAGTACCTTTAAGGTACATTTCAGTAGTTTAAGAGTGTGTGTTAGTACCTTAAAGGCTCATATCACTACTTTAAGAGTGTGTATTAGTACCTTAAAGGTTCATATCAGTACTTTAAGAGTGTGTATTAGTACCTTAAAGGTTCATATCAGAACTTTAAGAGTGTGTGTTAGTACCTTTAAGGTACATTTCAGTAGTTTAAGAGTGTGTGTTAGTACCTTAAAGGCTCATATCACTACTTTAAGAGTGTGTATTAGTACCTTAAAGGTTCATATCAGTACTTTAAGAGTGTGTGTTAGTACCTTAAAGGTTCATATCAGTACTTTAAGAGTGTGTGTTAGTACCTTAAAGGTTCATATCAGTACTTTAAGAGTGTGTATTAGTACCTTAAAGGTTCATATCAGAACTTTAAGAGTGTGTGTTAGTACCTTTAAGGTACATTTCAGTAGTTTAAGAGTGTGTGTTAGTATCTTAAAGGCTCATATCACTACTTTAAGAGTGTGTATTAGTACCTTAAAGGTTCATATCAGAACTTTAAGAGTGTGTGTTAGTACCTTTAAGGTACATTTCAGTAGTTTAAGAGTGTGTGTTAGTATCTTAAAGGCTCATATCACTACTTTAAGAGTGTGTATTAGTACCTTAAAGGTTCATATCAGTACTTTAAAAGTGTGTGTTAGTACCTTAAAGGCTCATATCAGTACTTTAAGAGTGTGTATTAGTACCTTAAAGGTTCATATCAGTACTTTAAGAGTGTGTATTAGTACCTTAAAGGTTCATATCAGTACTTTAAGAGTGTTAATAGTACCTTTAAGGTTCATATCAGTACTTTAAGAGTGTGTGTTAGTACCTTAAAGGCTCATATCAGTACTTTAAGAGTGTGTGTTAGTACATTAAAGGGACATATCAGTACTTTAAGAGTGTGTGTTAGTACCTTAAAGGTTCATATCAGTACTTTAAGAGTGTGTGTTAGTACATTAAAGGTTCATATCAGAACTTTAAGAGTGTGTGTTAGTACCTTTAAGGTACATTTCAGTAGTTTAAGAGTGTGTGTTAGTATCTTAAAGGCTCATATCACTACTTTAAGAGTGTTAATAGTACCTTTAAGGTTCATATCAGTACTTTAAGAGTGTGTGTTAGTACATTAAAGGCTCATATCAGTACTTTAAGAGTGTGTGTTAGTACATTAAAGGGACATATCAGTACTTTAAGAGTGTGTGTTAGTACCTTAAAGGTTCATATCAGTACTTTAAGAGTGTGTGTTAGTACATTAAAGGTTCATATCAGAACTTTAAGAGTGTGTGTTAGTACCTTTAAGGTACATTTCAGTAGTTTAAGAGTGTGTGTTAGTATCTTAAAGGCTCATATCACTACTTTAAGAGTGTGTATTAGTACCTTAAAGGTTCATATCAGTACTTTAAGAGTGTGTGTTAGTACCTTAAAGGCTCATATCAGTACTTTAAGAGTGTGTATTAGTACCTTAAAGGTTCATATCAGTACTTTAAGAGTGTGTATTAGTACCTTTAAGGTTCATATCAGTACTTTAAGAGTGTGTGTTGGTACCTTAAAGGTTCATATCAGTACTTTAAGAGTGTGTGTTGGTACCTTAAAGGCTCATATCAGTACTTTAAGAGTGTGTGTTAGTACATTAAAGGGACATATCAGTACTTTAAGAGTGCGTATTAGTATCTTAAAGGCTCATATCAGTACTTTAAGAGTGTGTGTTAGTACCTTTAAGGTACATATCAGTTCCTTTTCAGTTTTGTACTTTAGAGTACCGCCCCAGTGACAGAAATGTACCTTTTTTTCTGCCAGTGCATGCACAATATGTGCTTTATAAGCAGCTGATATGCTGGTAATATGCATGCTAATAAGCAACTAGTTCATAGTGAGAACTGAACCTCTCATTTTGAGATCTTGTATTGTGACTGTACACTCCTGTTCATGTCCTCTGAAATTAACCAGCAACAATAACGTCGACTGATAGCAGATTAAAGTGAATGCGGCTGCGATGCTACATGTTTGTAATATAAATCCTGACATTTATTTCATTTACATTTACCCATAACACACTTCATCTAAACACACTAATTAAATCTCTATACAGCATTCAAATTAAAAAAGGCATAACTCCATTCGGAATGTTCATTGGGATTGTTGCTAAGCAACAGTGAAATTTCCAAAAAGGTAACAATCTGTGATTCAGACTCGTTCAGGTCGAAGCAACAGTTGGAATTAGAGTTCATTAACTAACAATGAGCATGAAACAGTGTTTATTAATCTGTGTTAATGTTCGTTAATAAAGCGCAGCTGTTCCGTGTTAGTTCGTGTCAGCTCAGGTCCATTAAATAAATGATGTATAAGTAAATGTTGAAACTAACCCGAACTAAGATGGTTTCTTCATCGGCCGGCAGTCGATGTGCCTAATGCCGGATGACATTTAGGAGAGAGCAGCGATAATACACACACTGAGTCTCAGGTGAGACGGGCACGACCGTCGTGTGTGTGTGTGTGTGTGTGTGTGTGTGTGTGTGTGTGACACGACCTTTCACATCTCCGGCTCTTAAGAGCTCAGCTGAGAAGATGAGATTGTCAGACAACACTATCTCGCTCTCTCCTCCTCTGCTTCTTTCATTCTCTCTCTGTGTCGGTTCATTTAATGACTCCCCGTGGCTCCTACACACTGATTAAATTAATGGACGGCTCACTTATTTTCCTCTGCATGTGTCTTCACACACCGACACTACTCATGCCATTAGACTCAGAGGGGGATTCAGTGAGAAAGTCAAGAAGAAATGGAAATGATACGAAAGATAATGTAACTAATGTTGTGTTGAGTGTGTGTTGAGTCTGTGTGTGTGTGTGTGTGTGTGTGTGTGTGTGTGTGTGTGTGTGTGTGTGTGTGAGTCTGTGTTGAGTGTGTGTTAAGTCTAAATGAGTCTGTGTTGAGTGCATGTGGGTGTGTTGAGTCTGTGTGTGTGTGTGAGAGAGTCTGTGTTTAGTATGTGTGTGTGTGTGTGTGTGTGTGTGTGTGTGTTGAGTGCATGTAGGTGTGATGAGTCTGTGTGTGTGTGTGTGTGTGTGTGTGTGTGTGTGTGTGTGTGTGTGTGAGAGAGAGAGAGAGAGAGAGTCTTTGTTGAGTATGTGTGTGTGAGTTGCTGAGTGTGTGTTAGTGTGTTGAGTCTGTGTTGAGTCTGTGTGTATGTGTGTGTGTGTGTGTGTGTGTGTGTGTGTGTGTGTGTGTGTGTGTGTGTGTGTGTGTGTGTGTGTGTGTGAGAGAGAGAGAGAGTCTGTGTTGAGTATGTGTGTGAGTCTGTGTGTGCTGCTGAGTGTGTGTTAGTGTGTTGAGTCTGAGTGAGTCTGTGTTAAGTGCATGTGGGTGTGTGTGTGTGTGTGTGTGTGTGTGTGTGTGTGTGTGTGTGTGTGTGTGTGTGTGTGAGCCTGGTTATGTGGTTTATGAGGACACAAATTTGTATAACTACATGGGTATTACACTGGTATTACACTATAAATGTGGTTTATGAGGACATATCAAATGTCCTCATAATTCAAATGGCCTTAAAAACATACTAAATGATGTTTTTTTGAGAAAGTAACAATGCAGAATGTTTCCTGTGATGGGTAGGTTTAGGGGCTGTGTGTGTGTGTGTGTGTGTGTGTGTGTGTGTGTGTGTGTGTGTGTGATGGGTAGGTTTAGGGTAGGGGCAGTGTAAGGGGATAGAAAATACGGTTTGTACGGTATAAAAACCATTACGCCTATGGAGAGTCCCTGTAAACCACATAGACCAACATATGTGTGTGTGTGTGTGTGTGTGTGTGTGTGTGTGTGTGTGTGTGTGTGTGTGTCTGTGTGTCTGTGTGTGTCTGTGAGAGAGTCTGTGTTAAATATGTGCGTGTGAGTCTGTGTGTGCTGCTGTGTGTGTGTTAGTGTGTTGATTCGGAGTGAGTCTGTGTTGAGTGCATGTGTGTGTGTGTGTGTGTGTGTGTGTGTGTGTGTGTGTGTGTGTTCAGAAGCGGCGCCCAGTCTCCCACCAGCTGTCCTTCAGAGCTTCAGCAGACTCCAGGACTCACCGGTTCAGCAAAGGCAATCATTTACACTCTCTAACTGGCCGTGAGTGAATTATGCAGTAGCAGCAGAAATCTCTGTGTGATTGTATTTGTAGATGTTCAGCAGTGTTGAGAAACCTCATTATAAGGTATCTCTAAGAGCAGAGATATGAGATCTTGCCAGCGTTAGTAATATAAAGCGTTCTCTGAATTAGTGTGTGTTGTGTTTTTCTGGTTCAGATGATGAATGAAGTCTACATGAAATCAGAACTGACTCTATTTGCTTACTTAACGCACATTATTGTGAATGATTCACTGGTTGCATGGTGTTTTTATGAGTTTGTTGTCATGGTCTTTCATCAAAATCTCATAACTTGCTCTTTTTCTTGCTCTATAGCAGCCCATCCAACATTTTATTTAATTTATCCGTTTTTTTATATTTTTTATCCTGAATACATGACCCTTTTTGTGAAAAGGCAATTGATTGCAAATTTTGTTGACTTTAAAACGGCCCATATCGTCAGATTGAAAGCTGGTATGTTTAATTTTCCATTTGGTCAAATACAATAAGACATTATCAGTTCACAAATATATGTTTTAAAACATTTATCTAACATTCATATTAGTTTATGAAAACGTTACATCCATTTTTATGTATTAAGAATGTTTCTTAGTTATTTGAACAGTAGAGGAACATTCCACACACACACACACACACACACACACACACACACACACACACACACACACACACACACACACACACACACACACACACACACACACACACACACACACACACACACACACACACACACACAGGAGTACAACTTACGTCACCTGCATCAGGGCGGCCGCTCTTCCTTCGCGCAGCGGCCTGCCGTTCACGCAAGGACGTCAGCCCTGGCAAGGCTTCAGCTTACAGGGGGAGTCTCCGACAGAACCATCACGAAGCACGCAGGTTGTGAAATGCAGCTCAACCCGAGTCCTAAAAGGTGGAGCAGAAACACAGAGCAGAGGGCAAAATTATTCACAAGTATGTTGAATAATGGCCACAATGGCCACACATCTTCCAGGATGGGGCCAGGGGGCCGTCCAAAGGCCCACATATCCTTTTACTGCCTTACTGGCTAAGTCGATTCCCATACAGCTCTCACCCAACTGCATTACTAAAACCCTGAACGCAGAGAAAGGGGCGGGCCTTGGCCAAACGACTCTAACATGAGAGGAGGCTGACTAGGGATGTGAGATAATGCGTTGATTTATATAGAGCTTTTCAAGGCAGTCAAAGCGCTTTACATTGAAGGGGGAATCTCCTCAACCACTAGGGATGTGAGATAACACAACACAACACAACCTGCAAACAACAGCCTAGGCCAACCAGTGTGGCGGCCTGGAGAAGCACGCCTGCACACCAGTATCTACTGAGGCTAGGAACACAAACCCCGAAGCCCCAGAAATACCCTGCCCGAGCCCTGCGGGGTTGGGTATGCATATGTAGTGTCCACTGTTTACATGATAACTTCTTTACATTTTGTCATTCATAGGATGCCAAATCAACTTACAAATAAAGAAAATCACAAGCAAATTTTCACCTAACAATTATCCATACTCTAAAATAGCATTAAAATACACAGCGCACACAAACATTAAGTCCATTTTCAATGAAAATTAGCTATGTCTATCTTTTTTGCCTTCTTGGATGTTTGTTTCTTCTCCTCATCATCTCAGTCTGGGATTTATTTCAAAATTACATGAATTTGCTCAGTATTAGATACCTATTTTTTAGTATTTAACTGGAATTACATTTTAAGGTTTTAGTTTTAACCCTGCTTGGTGGTTTTGGAGCAGATCTTTGTGGTTTCCTGCTCTTCGTCCTCGATGCTTCACTTCCTGAAAGAGTCGTTCCACTTCCTAAATTTAACCAGAGCAATAAAGTCTCATAAGGGCACAGATAAACTTTCTCCTGGCCTGAAGCTGAGTGTGACGGGTAAATCCATCACGGCGTGGTTAATTAAGTCAGTTAAGGCCACATGTGTGCAGTCCACTGATAAGGTCAAGCATTATCGGACTCGTATTCACAGACACGTGATCATGTGGCTTTAGGTGAAAGAACTTTTGGCTCAAAGGCCTGCGAACAGCATTTCAGCACATTTACCGCTTCTTCACAACAAGCGGATTTATGAAATGCCACATGTCCGGCGTTGCGACGTGAGGAAAGGACCGGAGGGGGAGCTTTGGAAATATCTTTTGGTTTTTTTTATAGCATCTTGAAGGCATGTGTTTGACAGGTAATGAGAACGAGGATGGTTCCCAGCACCACGAGACGAGCTGCGGAGCGCCACAATTCAGATGCTGCTTATAAATCACGCCAGAAGAGAATTTCCCTCCCTAAAGGGCAACTGGATGGGAATTGCCTGTCTGTCTGCCAAGACTGTCCTAGTCCTGTCACAGCCTGTTAACTTAAATGAAGATTATCCATGCAAAGAGGTCTAAAACACATCCGTTTGACTGAGGCATCTAGACTGTCGTGAGACGTTAAAATCTCTCGGGCATCTAAAGGAGACATATATGAGATTATTGGAGTCATTTTCTCACAAGAAACATCTGAGAAGTGGCTAACAGGGTTCTCTGTTCTCAAAAAAGACGCTTTTCACATATGGTTCATGGGTAGGGGTGTGATGGTACATCCGTCAAGAAGCGTCATGGTACAGTCAGTCACAGGCGATCCACACTCCAGTCCAGAAGGGGGCGCAATGCTTTTTGCAAACCACCAAAACGGTAAAAATAGCAGAAGAAAAAGATACGATCTATGCAGCAACTTAAACAAGAGTTCAGGCATGTGAGAGCTTCCCAGCCATAGACATCCATAATAAAGGCTAGATGTCTTACGGCGGAGTCACCATCGTCATCACCGGCGGCCATCTTGTCACAGGCAGGCTTTCTGTCGGGCTCTGAGGAACCTGATGTAAGATGAGTGATCTGTACGAACATAAATACTCTGATCTCGCTGAAATCTTGACGGATTTACGGGTTTGGTTTCTTACAAACGTTATTAACATGTCTACAAATCTGGATGCTTTAACACGTTGAAATTGCAGCTTTTCGTTTCGATAAACGACTTAATCGTGCAGCTTGTGTATCACGGCTAACTAACGTGCACGTTATCAAGGCTGAGACCACAATCGAGCTGTTCAATTATAGGTTTATTGACACCAATAACGGTTTTATGACAAGCAATCTTTTGTCTAGTTAAAATAAACTTAGTTTGCATGTTTGTTTTTTTTTATTGAAAAAATAAATAAATATATATATATATATATATATATATATATATATATATATATATATATATATATATATATTATTATTATAGTGATATTCTTATTATAAAAGTGTATATATATATGTGTTCAGAGCTATATATAAAATTTTTAAAAAAAAATCAGAGCTATATATGTGTGTGTGTGTGTGTGTGTGTGTGTCTGTGTGTGTGTGTGTGTGTGTGTAAGATATATAATTAATACATTTCTCATGTTGCCATTCGGTACACAGTTTTAGTAGCCTATATATTATTTAAAATAAATACCTTTTTTATTGCACCTATCTGTTCTGTTCAATGTTACTTTCATATTGAAGTCCATGGTTATAATTATTCATAAGTATGTAGTGTCATAACTACATCTCTGACGTTTATAACAAATGAAACAGTTTGAAAATCGGTTGAAAATTGAGCAAGTCATGGTTATTTAAAGGGACATGCACCATTAAAACACTGTTACGAGTGGGCGAGCTGCCTCTGACAAGATGGCCGCCAGTTGCGGACGGCGACCTCCATTGGCCAACAGCGCGCACGAGACATCTAGCCTTTATTATGGATATCTAAGCATGTATTCGTCAAGAAGCGCCATGGTACAGTCAGTCACAGGCAATCCACACTCCAGTCCAGAAGGGGGCGCAATGCTTTTTGCAAACCACCAAAACGGTAAAAATAGCAGAAGAAAAAGATACGCTCTATGCAGCAACTTAAACAAGAGTTCAGTTATGCGAGAGCTTCCCAGTCATAGATATCCATAATAAAGGCTAGATGTCTTACGGCGGAGTCACCATCGTCATCACCGGCGGCCATCTTGTCACAGGCAGGCTTTCTGTCGGGCTCTGAGGAACCTGATGTAAGATGAGTGATCTGTCCGAATATAAATACTCTGATCTCGCTGAAATCTTGACGGATTTACAAATGGTTTGGTTTCTTACAAACGTCATTAACATGTCTACAAATCTGGATGCTTTAACATGTTGAAATTGCAGCTTTTCGTTTCGATAAACGACTTAATCGTGCAGCTTGTGTATCACGGCTAACTAACGTGCACGTTATCAAGGCTGAGACCACAATCGAGCTGTTCAATTATAGGTTTATTGACACCAATAACGGTTTTATGACAAGCAATCTTTTGTCTAGTTAAAATAAACTTAGTTTGCATCTTTTTTTTATTATAAAAAAAAAAAAATTAAAATATGTATATATATATATATATATATATATATATAATTATTATTATTATTATAATAGTGATATTCTTATTATAAAAGTGTATATATATGTGTGTTCAGAGCTATATATAAAAAATTCAAAAAAATTCAGAGCTATATATATAATATATGCCTATATATTATTTAAAATAAATACCTTTTTTATTGCACCTATCTGTTCTGTTCAATGTTACTTTCATATTGAAGTCCATGGTTATAATTATTCATAAGTATGTTGTGTCATAACTACATCTCTGACGTTTATAACAAACGAAATGAAAATCGGTTGAAAATTGAGCAAGTTATGATTATTTAAAAGTACATGCACCATTAAAACACACTGTTGTGAGTGAGCGAGCTGCCTGTGACAAGATGGCCGCCAGTTGCGGACGGCGACCTCCATTGGCCAACAGCGCGCACGAGACATCTAGCCTTTATTATGGATATCTAAGCATGTATCCGTCAAGAAGCGTCATGGTACAGTCAGTCACAGGCGATCCACACTCCAGTCCAGAAGGGGGCGTAATGCTTTTTGGAAACCACCAAAACGGTAAAAATCGCAGAAGAAAAAGATACGATCTATGCAGCAACTTAAACAAGAGTTCAGTAATGCGAGAGCTTGCCAGTAGCTTATACGCTGAGTGATGTGCTCCAAAAAATACACATTAAAGGGTTAGTTCACCCAAAAATGAAAATTTTGACAATAATTACTTACCCTAATGCCGTTCCACACCCGTAAGACCTCCACTCATCTTTTACTGTCCATGTCCAGAAAGGTAATTAAAACATCATCAAAGTAGTCCATATGAGACTAAAGAAATAAAGAAATAAAATAAAGAAATAAAGATTCAAACGGTTATGAATCAGTGAATCGATCAATGATTCGGATCGCGTGTCAAACTGCTGAAATCACGTGACATTGGCGATCCGAATCATGAGTCAATCCACTGATTCATAACCGTTTGAATCTTTATTTGAGGATTGAACACAAACCCAGAAGAGAAGACAATGCTGAATAAAGTCGTAGTTTTAGTTATTTTTGGACCCAAATGTATTTCCGATGCTTCAAGAGACTCTAATTAACCCACTGATGTCTCATATGGACTACTGTGATGATGTTTTTATTCCCTTTCTGGACATGGACAGTATAGTGTGCATACACTTGCATACGCTCTCGGACTAAATATAAAATATCTTAAACTGTGTGTGAAGATGAACGGAGGTCATACGGGTGTGGAACGACATTAGGGGGAGGAGTTAATAACACACATTTCACTTTTAGGTGACTAACCCTTTAAGGAAACCAAGGAGGCAGAAAGTATTTATTTTCTTTAATTTACAAAAGTACAATGATATATTTTTTGTGTGAGTGTTCACAGACCCTTTACAGTTTTGAATGATGTCTTGCTCTTATCTGTATGACCATATGACAGAGTATTTCTAGTTTTTACCATTGTTATAATAAGACAAGTCATTTTTCATTGGGCAGCTTGTGTGGTGGAAGTCTCACTACAGTCCAGAGATGAAATATGCGTGTCCTGGAAATGGGAAGCCTCGGGAATCACTTCACTCGCCGTCTCCTCGTGGAAAGGTGAATTAGACTTCTTTTCTCCTTCTTCTTTCAGTGATTTCTTGAAAAAGCATGATATTTAACTTTGTGCATCCGCCTTTGTCATCACATGTTATTCTCACACGCAAAGAATACTAATCTTTTCACCTTTAAAACATGTTTTTCGGTTTTCTAGCTAATTGTGAGCAACATTATTTTGTTTTTTATCAGCCCTACAGAAAATAAATATACATACATTCTGTTAACAGCTTAATGCTAAACACACGACAGGATTTTTGGGACTACAGTAAATGCGCTCCGAGGAACAAGCTGTAATTTGCACTATAGTTTATGTTCAAAATAAATGAAAAGAAACCTAGAAATGGGGATTTTTTTTTTCTTCTTTTTTTTTCTTTACCCGTATCAAACCATGACCCCAAAATCAAGGTATGAACTCAGCTAGTGTTTTTGCCGGATGTTTGTCTACGATTTTTTAAATGTTACTACTTGTTTCAGAATGTTAAGATAACACTCAAAAGTAACATTCTCATAATGTTGGGTAAACAAAATGTTCATTTAAAACATTTAAAGGTAAACTATGCAACTTTCCTATTAGTCCTATTTTCCACCGGCTGTGAGGTGAAGACCACATGTCCCAAGATGCTGTGCTCACACTTGGCGTCATCAAACTACGCCTTTGTTTAGAATAGGCGCCCTCCAGTGGACGGAAAGGCGCCCTCCAGTGGACGGAAAGGCGCCCTCCAGTGGACGGAAAGGCGCCCTCCAGTAGACGGAAAGGCGCCCTCCAGTAGACGGAAAGGCGCCCTCCAGTGGACGGAAAGGCGCCCTCCAGTGGACGGAAAGGCGCCCTCCAGTGGACGGAAAGGCGCCCTCCAGTGGACGGAAAGGCGCCCTCCAGTGGACGGAAAGGCGCCCTCCAGTGGACGGATAGGCGCCCTCCAGTGGACGGAAAGGCGCCCTCCAGTGGACGGAAAGGCGCCCTCCAGTGGACGGAAAGGCGCCCTCCAGTGGACGGAAAGGCGCCCTCCAGTAGACGGAAAGGCGCCCTCCAGTGGACGGAAAGGCGCCCTCCAGTGGACGGAAAGGCGCCCTCCAGTAGACGGAAAGGCGCCCTCCAGTGGAAGGAAAGGCGCCCTCCAGTGGACGGAAAGGCGCCCTCCAGTGGACGGAAAGGCGCCCTCCAGTAGACGGAAAGGCGCCCTCCAGTGGACGGAAAGGCGCCCTCCAGTGGACGGAAAGGCGCCCTCCAGTAGACGGAAAGGCGCCCTCCAGTGGACGGAAAGGCGCCCTCCAGTGGACGGAAAGGCGCCCTCCAGTAGAAGGAAAGGCGCCCTCCAGTGGACGGAAAGGCGCCCTCCAGTAGACGGAAAGGCGCCCTCCAGTGGACGGAAAGGCGCCCTCCAGTGGACGGAAAGGCGCCCTCCAGTGGACGGATAGGCGCCCTCCAGTGGACGGAAAGGAGCCCTCCAGTGGACGGAAAGGCGCCCTCCAGTGGACGGAAAGGCGCCCTCCAGTGGACGGAAAGGCGCCCTCCAGTGGACGGAAAGGCGCCCTCCAGTGGACGGAAAGGCGCCCTCCAGTGGACGGAAAGGCGCCCTCCAGTGGACGGATAGGCGCCCTCCAGTGGACGGAAAGGCGCCCTCCAGTGGACGGAAAGGCGCCCTCCAGTGGACGGATAGGCGCCCTCCAGTGGACGGAAAGGCGCCCTCCAGTGGACGGAAAGGCGCCCTCCAGTGGACGGAAAGGCGCCCTCCAGTGGACGGAAAGTTGCATAGTGCACCTTTAAATAGTAAAAAGTCAAAATTATAAGACAAAAAGTCAAAAATTGTATCAAAACGATGACATGAAAATTCAATATATAAAGTCAAAATTATGATATTTAAAACATTTAAAACCAAACTGGATGTTTTGAATGTTCAAAAAACATTCAGAAATAATGTTTTGATGATGGGAATGTCAGGAAAGTGTTCAGAGAGCGTTTTTATTATCTGGTGACCCTTTCTGCAGTAGCAATAAACTAATATTGTAGTATTACTGTCATAGAGTTAAAGTGCAGCTGAACTGTGCAAGCTGATATGGTATTGGGAAAATGAGATACAAAATAAAAAGCGTCTCCGGACTACATAATTGAGTGACATATATATATATTAATAGGACAGATCTCATCTTCTGTCTCTCTGCTGGGCTGTTTTAAATGTAATCGCACATACTTCCCATAATCCATCATGTTGGGTTTGATTACGCCACAGGAACGACAGTCTCTTTCTCACTCAACAGGGTTTATAATGTTATTTGAGAAGCAAATATTGTCTTAGTTCATCCCAAAATAAAATCGTTTACGAACCCTCATGTCACTCCAAATCAGGATGATGCTATATCTTCTGCGAAACAGAAAAGGAAAACTTATGAATCATCAAGCAGATAGTTTCCCTACAAAAAATGTTTATAGTAACATAAACAAAAACATAATAACAGTATCCATATGATGTGCGAATTACACAGACCCAACTTTAAATTACTATTCATATCCCAAAGGTGTTAATGGAGTCAAAGTGTTGGTCGAAGTGGATATTATATATTCACATTAGGAAGTAAAATGGGTTGTAAATGGTGTTTATAGTGACTCAATTTTCACAGATTATACAGTATTTGCAGAAGCTTTAATGAAGTTTTGCCATGAAAAGTCAAAATTATGGCTTAAAAGTCATAATTATGTTTCTAAAAAGTCAAAATGATGACAAAATCTCAATTATTACAAAATAAATTTAAATTATGATATGAAAAGTGAATATTCGTGCTTAAAAAGGCAAAACTATGATATTAAAGGTCAATTATTACATTTGAAATGATACTACGTCATGTTTATGAGAGGAAAAGTCACCATTCTGACTTAAAGACATAAAAAGTCTTAAAGCTACACTGTGTGATATTTTCCCCCATCTAGTGGTGTAAAGGTATATGACCATCCAGTGAATAATAGTTTCTGTTCCTCTTAATTTCGATTTCGTTTCAACTCCTACGGTGGCCGATTTAGTCTTGGCTTCCAGTTCGACCTCTTCGGTGAGTGTTGCTTCAAGTGATGAGGTAACTTTTGAAAACTATTATAATTTGCAGTTATTTAATTTGCCAAATGATCTATGATCAAATTAATCTATGTAAAATGAATAATAGTTTTACGTTTTCGTTATTTTTTACCAGTTCATTGCTAACATCAGCTATCAGGTCCCAGACGAATGCATCTTAGTAAAGGAACTTTTTTTTTTATCAGTGCTATCATTATTCTTTATATTATATGACATCACTAGCGTAAGGCAAACAAATTATAATGCAATTAAAATATTAATCTCATGTTATCCGTCATAGAACACGGATTTATGTTACAAGGTAAACAATACTTTTTCATCATTGACGCGAGGAAAACTATCCTAGACGTCGTTGTAGTGTTATGCACGGCACACCATGATATAATTAGCCGAGCAACAATAAAACTTCCAATATACACAAATAGGCTGAATTAATATTACCTGTCGAGAAGAAAGCAGGCAACGTCAGCGTTCTTTTTAAAATCGTTGCTCCTCATGAGCTCTTTCCATCTTGGAAAGGCCACTCCAATATTTACTTTTGTCTTGTTGATTTGCCCGTTGCGTTGCCGTCTTAATTCTCTTTTCCGCTTCCTTGGCAACTCTGATACATATTCCGCAATGTTACTAGGTCCACGACCCGGGTCGAATTCGGTAATCAATCCCGGGACGTGGTTGCTTTCACACAGAAGGCGACCCGGCAATGCTCCGGGAATATTGCGGGTCCGACGTGCAGTGTGAAAGGGGCTTAAGAGTGATGATCCTCCATCATCATATAGCAGCCTCAAGCAATCCCCCTCTTCACATTCGACACGGTGCCATCGAGTATAAAAACGCGAAAAGCGAAGCTTGAATTTACGGGTATGTCCCTCTTTGGCAAATGTACTTTCAAGATGGAGGAGCAACATGGCGACCGCCATCCGAACCCCTTACACGTATGCATTTTCAATGGTATATTATAAAATTACGAGAATGCATTATTACTTGAAAGAAGTAAATATACATTAATGAGCACATATATTTTTGAAAGAACTAAGTGATTTTAGCTAAGAATAAACTAAAACAGTTACACAGTGTAGCTTTAAAGACATGTAGTTTTATAATTTTTAATACAAATTAAAAAGAGTATAATCTTATATACATTTTTATAATCTTATAATTTTGACTTAAAGACATGTAGTTTATGACTTTTGTAGTCCATTTCAAAGTGTTGGTCGAAGTGGAAATTATATATTCACATTAGGAAGTAAAATGGGTTGTAAATGGTGTTTATAGTGAGTACATTTTCACAGATTATACAGTATTTGCAGAAGCTTTAATGAAGTTTTGCCATGAAAAGTCAAAATTATGGCTTACAAGTCATGATTATGTTACTAAAAAGTCAAAATGATGACAGAATCTCAATTATTACAAAATAAATTTAAATTATGATATGAAAAGTGAATATTCCGTCTTAAAAAGGCAAAACTATGACAATAAAGGTCAATTATAACATTTGAAATGATACTACGTCATGTTTATGAGAGGAAAAGTCACCATTCTGACTTAAAGACATAAAAAGTATAAATTATTGTTAAGCTAAACTTGAAATTGCAAAAAGATCATCATTATTAAATGAAGAAAGTCTATTAGATACAATGAGTTTTGATGTGAGAGCCGAATGAATGGACGATATTGGTTGTGAGAACAGTGCAACCTGGAAGAAACAAGGAAGCTGATTGGCCATTGAAACGGTGATGTCACATAGAACCAGGTGTGTCTGTGATTACCAGGATGTAGAGGGATCTTTGTTTGCAAAGTGGATGTGCTTCTCCTACCCAAGCTGGTAATCTAGTTTGAAGACATTGAGTTTGGAGTAAACTACATGCTGAGTTTGTTCAAGGACTCCTGGGAAAAGCCACAATGTGTTCATCAACTTAGAGAGACTACTGGTAGGATGAACGCTCATTTTCTAGTGACTACAGAGACTATTTAAACAGAAGGTCGTGTATGTCTTACAATTTGTTTGCTAATGCTAACGGATTTAGCATTTAATATGTCACCTTGTCATGTGCAGTTAAATGCATTTGATTTAGTATTGTTGAACATCTATGTAAAAATACCTTGAGCGTGGTCTAGTGACATTGTAGCTTAAATGAGTTAAATATTGTTAAGGTATCTCATTGCTGTGTATGTTAACTCATATTTGTATATGGTTTGTTTCTCTGTATAGGTTATTAAACTAAACATCTGAAATAATTAGTGGTGGCGAAATGAAGGTTCATGAAGCTTTGAAGCTTTCCAGCCTGATGTGTTGAAAAGTGGTTCATTTCTTGAGGCTTCGAATGCACACTAGACACCTGCTGGCCAATGCAAAAATTGATTTTATATATATATCCCACCCACTCTTTACGGCCAACGATGTTGGACCACTCACTTTTATCGTCTCTAATTCAGTACATGTCTGTTTAACTACCCCTAACCAAAAAAAAAAAACCCACTTATTAGTAAACACATGTTAGATGCTTTATTTCCACTTTTCTAATATTTTCTCCATTTTTATTAAAAATAAATGCCTTTCCGATCTGATATGTGATGTGAAAAGGGAGTAGATCAAGTGTGGCTACAGGCGGATTAGAATCACTGATAGATTTGCGTCAGAACTTTGTCATGCATTTTACCGCTACACTATAGTCACAGTTAAAAACTTGGTGATTTCCGTAATTTTGTCTGATCCAATCAATCGTTTAGTAAACGGCAGTATATTTGTATTTAACGTAAATATGGTGTCAAACGTTAAACGGTAGTAAAAAATAAATTACCCACCCACCCGCTTTTTATTTGCTTCAGACGACATATAATCATTCATGTATTTATGCTTAGTGTTTCATAATTTTGTAACTGGGGAGTACTTTTGTTTAACAGAGGGAAATTGAGTTCTTTAGATTGGGTGGACTTGAGAGAGGGTAGTGGTAGTGCTTGCTCGAAGCATCTCTCCAAAAGTGAACCCTTTCTCGAAGCGCTGCACTCAAACGAGGCTTCGAACGTCATCAGTGACGTCACGTCACTAAAACAATACAAGCCTCGATACGCAGCTCCGATGAGAGGCGCCTGACGTTCTCGACACACGCTTCTAAGCCTCGGTATCAGGCGTAACATCACTAGAAATAAGCACTGAAAACAAACAAAAGAAGATCAAGATATTGCTGATTTATTTTCAATAAATTGCTTCAGTGATGAAGATTCAGATGTTTTGAGTTAACCCGTGCACAATCTGAAGTTGATTGAAGCCTTTTTCAAGTTTGGCCAGAAATTGAGGTTAAAAATCGCTGTTAACTTTACAATTATTACACACTATGTTGAAATTGTCTTGAAAATTTGATAAAATTAAAAGTCAATGATAATATCGATATATAAAATGACATACTTTGTCATATTTATGAGATAAATAGTCAAAATTCTGACTTAAAGTCTTAATTTTGACACAAAAAGTCTAAATTATTACATACTATGTTGAAATTATGTCTTGGAAATTCAATGTTGTTAAAAAGTTGGAACCGAGATAAAATTCTGGTGTGAAAGGTTAAAATTATTACAAAAGAAGTCTAAATTATGACACGAAAAGTCAAAATTCTGGCTTAAATAGTCAAAACTATGAAATTAAAAGTCAATTATAATATCAAAATTTAAAATGATTACATACTACGTCATATTTATGAGATGAAAAGTCAAAATTCTTACTTAAAGTCTTAATTTTGACATAAGTCTAAATTATTTCATACTATGACATTATTACATACTATTGAAATTCTGGTGTAAAAGGTCAAAATTATTACAAAAAAGTCTAAATTATGACATGAAAAGTCAAAATTGATATACAAAGTCAGGATTCTGACTTGTCAAAACTATGACATTAAAAGTCAATTATAATATCAACATTTTAAATGACATGCTACGTCATATTTATGCGATGAAAAGTCGAAATTCTGACTTCAGTCTTAATTATGACATAAAAAGTCAAAATTATGAAATTATGTCTTGAAAATTCGATGATGTTAAAAAGTTGTAATTAGGATAAAATTCTGGTGTAAAAGGTCAATTATTACAAAAGAAGTCTAAATTATGACACGAAAAGTCAAAATTCTGGCTTAAATAGTCAAAACTATAAAATTAAAAGTCAATTATAATATCAAAATTTTAAATGATTACATACTACGTCATATTTATGAGATGAAAAGTCAAAATTCTTACTTAAAGTCTTAATTTTGACATAAGTCTAAAAAGGATTACATACTATGTTGAAATATGTCTTGGAAATTCAATGTTTATAAAAAGTTGGAACTGAGATAAAATTCTGGTGTAAAAGGTCGAAATTTGTACAAAAAAGTCTAAATTATGACACGAAAGTCAAAATTGATATAAAATTCAAGATTCTGACTTAAAATGTCAAAACTATGACATTAAAAGTCCATTATAACATCAACATTTTAAATGACATACTACGTCATATTTATGCGATGAAAAGTCGAAATTATGACGTAAAAAGTCAAAATTGTGAAATGATGTCTTCGATGATGTTAAAAAGTTGGAATTAAGATAATTCTGGTGTAAAAGGTCAAAATTATTACAAAAAAAGTCTAAATTATGACGTTGTCAAAAGTAAAAAAAAAAACATTTCTGGATTTAATTTTTATAAATTATTTAATAACATAAAAATGCTTTAAAAATTCCTACTTGATAAATATAACAACAACAACAAAAAATATTAATTGTGTGTAATATGTGTTTGTGTGTAATGAAAAAAGCACAGTGAGGAGCTGAGAAAAGCAGAAAGAAAGCATTCGTGCAGATGGATGATGAGTGTAGGAGCAGAGAGATGGTCTGGTGAAGTCTCTGTAGGACTGGGATTGTTGAGGAGCGACTCTGACAGTCACACTGAGCTGCAGAAAATGGCCGCTGTCCTCCAGAGGTTCAACAGCCCATAAAAACACAGACATGAGCAGAGGCTGGCGGCGTCCTGGAGGAGCTGCTGTTTACTGACGCGCTCTCACATCTGATGCCGTCTGAGTTTCATCTCTCCTACTCTAAACACACACACAGAGAGAGAGAGAGAGAGAGAGAGAGAGAGAGAGAGAGAGAGAGAGAGAGAGAGAGAGAGAAGAAAATCCTTCTGTTCAAACCTGCCGACCTTCCCACAACCCTTCATGTGTTTAATTACAGCACTGACGTTCCTCAAACATCCTGCTCTGAAACACTGATGATTCAATATGTGCAGCTTCACACTCAAACACATTTGGAGTAGCTCGTCTATTTTTAAGAAGATCATATTTGAAAATCTCTCTTTGACGGACAATTAATTTGGCTATTGACCTGCTTGTCTATATTTCGGTACTGGATTGTGATTGGTCTCTCTTGCTTATCTCTATGGTTCTTCAATCTATAATCAATATTACATAAAATATAAACAAGTGCAACTACAAACCAAAGCTGACTTCCATAATGTGATTCTGTAGCAGTGGTGCAACATTGACTCAACCACTGGTGTGTGTTTGGGGTGGGGATGTCGGTTTAACGGGCTGAGCATTTGGGGCATTTATTCGGGAAAGTTATTACTTATTCTGTTTAGTTTATTGGCGCTTGTGTATAGAAGACAATTTCCACCAAATAAGAGAAAATTAAAATCATGATTTGTAAATTTATATAATCATGAAATGAAAACTCGAAATTCTGGCTTCCATACCATGTTGAAATTATGTCTTGAAAATTTGATGATGTTAAAAAGTTGGAATTGAGACTAAATTAAAAGTCAAAGATAATATCAAAATTTAAAATGATGACATACTTTGTCATAATAATGACATTAAAAGTCAAAAACTATTACAAACAAAGCTAAAATGATGACATAAAAAGATTTTAAAAATGTGGCTTAAAAAGTCCTTAAATATAACTTTACATTTATGAGATGAAAGTCGAAATTTTGACTTAAAAGTTCAGTTAAGATATTACAGTTTACATTTTGACATAAATAGAAATTCTGGTGTATAAAGTTTATTATTATGACCAAAAAGTCAAAATTATTATATAGTTTATCATGTTTATAAGATGAAAAATCAAAATTATGACATTCCAAAATGTTATTTTTATAATGAAGTAAAAAAATATGACAGATTAAGTTGAAATTATGACACACAGCATCATGTTTGTGAGATGAAAAGTCGAAATTATGAGCGAAAAAAAAAGTTAAATTAACACATGAAAATTAAAATACTATCTTAAACAGTAAAATGTCAAAATTATGAGAAGGTCAAAATTACAACATAAATTCAAAATACACTGTATGGTATGTGTACATGTTCAATAAGTTATGACAACATGTTTTTACATTGTTTTAACTCATCAAAATAAGTTAAGAAATGTTAAACTTGTTTTTTTTAGTTATACATATAACTCATTTTTTAAAGTCAGTTTAATATAATTTAAGTTGAAATAACTTAAACATCAAAGTACTGCAGAAGTTCAAAATTTGCCTTTTTTTTACAGTGTATACAGTCAAAATTATCACAGTCCAAAAATTTAACAAACATCCAAATTATTATCATTACATTTAAATCATAATTTGTATATCTTTGTAAATCATAATGTCTGGATAGTCGGAATTATGACAAAAAGTCAACATTATAACATGAAAAGTCAAAATTATTACAAAATTGAGATGAAGTTGAAATTATGAGATAAAGTTAAAAATGTGCCTTAAAAAGACATTATGATACTATAAAGTCAAAACGATGACATGAAAAGTTTAAATTATTCCAAACTAAGTCAAATTTATGGCATGGAAAGTAGAGATAAAAAGTCGTAATCATGACATAAAAAGTTGAAATTATGACTCAGAAGAGAAAAACTAGAAATTCTAGTTTAAAATGTAAAAAAGGAAATTATTTGAATGAATTCTGGATTAAAAGGTCAGAGTTGAATTGATGACCCAGTAAAGCAGCGAGTCCAAAGTGTGATGTTTTCAGGAATCCCGCTCTTGAATGAAGTGGCAGCGCGGAGCTCTTTAACAGGCAGGACCTCCGTTTGCGTGACTTGGAGCTAATTGCTCTGAGAACAGGACCATGAGCCTGCCAAACCCGTGCAAAAAAAAGAAAAGAAACGGCAACACATTCAGGCGCGAAACTTTACCTGCCAGCAGATCTAAACCAGGCTGTTTGCCAACCACTCTCCCTCCGAGACTCCAAATATACAAGAACACATCAGTGAGTAAATCCAATCAGCTCATCGCGCTCAACACCCTTTCAAAAGCTCATTTGCTGCTAATGAGGATCCTGCCTGCCGGGGGCCGCGGCGCTCCCGCACAATGACTGCTTTGACACCACAGATTGGATGTGTAAGCTATCAATTTCTGCCTCCTTGTTCAGAACCATCCCAATCAATAACCACGTCCTCTGCAGCGTTTTTCAAACAAGCACCACATTATCAAACACTGTGCGGAGAAATATGTTTTCCACTTAAAGTTCAATGCTACCAACAACATCTGGAAACGAGATCTATGATTTAACCCTGTAAAGCTTGATATACAATCACCTAAAGGATTATTAGGAACACTTGTTCAATTTCTCATTAATGCAATTATCTAACAAACCAATCACATGACAGTTGCTTCAATGCATTTAGGGGTGTGGTCCTGGTCAAGACAATCTCCTGAACTCCAAACTGAATGTCAGAATAGTAAAGAAAGGTGATTAAAGCAATTTTGGCATCGTTGTTGGTGCCAGACGGGCCGGTCTGAGTTTTTCACAATCTGCTCAGTTACTGGGATTTTCACACACAACCATTTCTAGAGTTTACAGAGAATGGTGTGAAAAGGGAAGAACATCCAGTATGCGGCAGTCCTGTGGGCGAAAATGCCTTGTTGATGCTCGAGGTCAGAGGAGAATGGGCCGACTGATTTAAACTTTAGACTTTATACTTTATTTGCCCCCATAGGGCGATTGGTTTTGGAGCATAATAAACACAGAACAGTTCACAGATGCACAAATACAAGACAAAAACACATAAGAAATAATTAATATAACTGGCCCTTGTTAGAGTAAAATCTGACAATTTCGTAATATAGCAACAATTCCATAACCAACAAAAAAAAACAATACTATACATATAATAATAATAACCCCATCACTAGTTAATAGTTATAGTCTGTCTACTCCTCCGGGCTGAATTCATAAACAAGATGGCTGTCGGGACGAATGAATGCTTATATCTGTTATTCTTCACTGGAGGTAAACTATACCAAGACCCGGTAGGCAATATCTGGAACTCAGAATGAAGGGGGTGGGAGCTATCAGAGATAACTGCGTTGGCAACTTTGACTGAAATAACCTCTCGTTACAACCAGCAAAGCATTTGTGAAGCCACAACACACACAATCTTGAGGCGGATGGGCTACACCAGCAGAAGACCCCACCGGGTACCACTCATCTCCACTACAAATAGGAAAAAGAGGCGATAATTTGCACATGCTCACCAAAACTGGACAGTTGAAGACTGGAGAAATGTTGCCTGGTCTGATGAGTCTCGATTTCTGTTGAGACATTCAGATAGTAGAGTCAGAATTTGGTGTAAACAGAATGAGAACATGGATCCATCATGCCTTGTTACCACTGTGCAGGCTGGTGGTGGTGGTGGTGTAATGGTGTGGGGGATGTTTTCTTGGCACACTTTAGGCCCTTAGTGCCAATTGGGGATCGTTTAAATGCCACGGCCAGCCTGAGCATTGTTTCTGACCATGTCCATCCCTTTATGACCACCATGTACCCATCCTCTCATGGCTACTTCCAGCAGGATAATGCACCATGTCACAAAGCTCAAATCATTTCAAAATGACAATGAGTACACGCGTGCGACAGGTGTTCAGTAATGTTTTGATCATGGTTGATCATTTATACATTTGCATATCAAAGGATCAATAGGACTGAAGAAACTTCAACAAAGGCCTTTGTAATGCAAAAAAAAGAATACTTTGTAATAATAATTATGACATGAAAAGTCAATATTCTGGCTTAAAAAGTCATGACGAGTCACAATTATTACAAAGGTGAAATTATGACATAAAAGTCGGAACTATGACATAAAACATGAAGGTAAAGTCAATTATGATATTAAAAAGTTGAAATGACCAAAAATGGACAACTACGTATGAGATGGAAAGTTGAAATTAGGATATTTAAAAATGTAAAATTATGACATATGTCGAAATTCTGGTGTTTAAATTGTTACAGTTTTTCTCACTTGATTTGATGCATTTCTCCAAATGAATGTAGCTGCTCTCAAAACAATAAACAGCTAACTAAACTCACTCGTGTGTTGAGTGTTCACTGCGTAAGGAAGCACTGAGATTTATTCTTTTAAAGGCATAGTTCACCCCTAAATGATAATAAAGCCATCTTTTTACTCGCCCTGCTGTAGTTCTAATGCCCCGTGTTTTTCTATCTTTTTCAGACCTCAAAAGGAAAATAAATAAATAAAATGTTTGCATATGCTCCTCCATATAATGGCATTGAATGACGACTAGGCTAAAACTTTAAGAAAAGGATGCAAAAGTATCACGCAATGATACAGTGAGATGCGAGCCATATATAGGAAGTATTCAGGAGGCATACTGTAAGGTTTTGTGAGAAAGAAACTGCATTATTCAGTCAAAACACTGAGCTCGGGCCGTTACTCTGCGTGTGTTCCTGTGAGTGTGTGCGAGCCGTCAGCCGTCGTCAACATCATAGTGTATTATATTTGCATGAGCCATGGACGTGGGGGAAAAAAGCATGCTTGAATCCTGTGCCTCAACTTCTCCACAGACCTCTTCCAGCACTTGAAGAAGACTCACTTGGTTGTGATCATATACTTTCCATCTCCAAGAGGAGAATATGCTGGAAGGAATGTGTGCGATGCTCAAACCACTCTCGCACCAGTGCTGAATAGTGAAATTGGACATTGTCCCACACAACTACACAGTTTTGCTCAATTTGCTCCTGATCGCTCTGTGGAAAGTGGATTGCATTGAGGGAGCACATTTAGGAGCCTTTCTGTGTTATGCGGCCTCAGACAGCATTGTGTGCCACAACACCAGTGGATTGCTAGACTGGGTAAATCTGCCGGCGATTTGATTTCACTCTGCAGCTCAGTCTGGAAACCTGTACATTAATTTCTACTGCTTCTGTTACACTTTTGCGGGAACCAATCACAGACTGACTTATCCACCTGGCACGCTATTGGCGGGTTTAACTCAATGACAGATAGAGAAGTGATGGGTCGTTGCCCGTTGATCACGCCTCTTGTGGTCTGATTGGTTGAAGGACTATCCAATTGCGTTCAGACTCATTTGAACTATGCCCGTTGATCACGCCTCTTGTGGTCCGATTGTATGAAGGGTTGTCCAATTGCGTTCAGACTCATTTGAACTATGCCCGTTGATCACACCTCTTGTGGTCTGATTGGTTGAAGGACTATCCAATTGCGTACAGACTCATTTGAACTATGCCCGTTGATCACGCCTCTTGTGCCGTAGAAAATACAGAGCAGACTCCACAGACCAATGTTCAATCTTAAACTGAGCTTGGTCTGGTGATCGCCAGGCAAGTGGATCGCAACACTTGTTATGTAGGGACTCTGACTGTGGCACAATATTTATAATAGGTTGAACTCTCTGTCCAGCTTCTCTCAAGTACAGACCATAATGGTCAATTAGGGTGGCTCTGATTTGATTTAATTTAATTTGCTCTACCCTTCCCCTCTGTCCATACCTTCTTATATTTTCTTCTCTTGCTCTTTTCACTAATGCCATTGCCTTCCGCTACCATCTCTTCTCCCTCTACTCATCTTCCTTTATCCTCAGCTCTTCTTGCTCCATCTTCTCTTTCTATACCACCTTTTCCTTTCCCCCATCTCTTTCTACCTCTTCCTCTGTTCCTTTCCCTCTCAATATTACCCTTCCTCTATTCTCTCCATAACCTCACACTCTTAAGCCGGGTGCACACTGTGGCCACAATTTGGCTGTCTGAGACAAATTTAGCAAATCCTAAAAGATTTCTCTGATCCTAGGCTAAAATCTGACGTCTTTGGTCGTTAGTTTGACATGTTCACCGGCAGCCGATTGATGAGCGCTGCGATCAAATTTGACCTCAGACGAAATTCTGGCAGTGTCAGAAGATTTGGCACACAATCCTGCAGTGTGACTTGTCCTACGACGACAGTCAAATATCTACGTTTTTCAAGACAAACTATGACCAAAACGAGAGCTAGAGATTTCTCTGTAGCCTCCATTTAAGTCCCGCGTGTAATGCAGCTCACCGTCACCGAACGCCTCATTCACTGATGATATAAAACTCCGGACGAGTTTTCTTGCGCGCGTCCGTTTTTAACACGTCTTCACTATCGTGCAGTCTGACATTAATGTCAACTGAGATCTTACAGTGTGACATGGCTTACATCGGGGATAATGTTCGTACAGTCTGACAAGGGACATTCGCAAAGGATTTTGAAAAATCGCACATTTTGCAGGACCCATTACACCTCTTCCTTTTCCCATTCTTGTTTTTTTCTTTCCCCCCTTTTATAGTTTTTGTAATTGGGATAGCTGTGTATTAGGAAATGTGCATTTACTTTGTTGTGTGTATTAGCAGATATTTATTTGGGGGTAATTGAGAACATTACAAGCGCAACTGAGAATTTAACAAATACTAGAGTTTATGTTGTTGTGTTTGGAAAAAATGATGCACAAATTGATTGTCATTTTTTTTTTTTTGGTAACCCCCAAACCCTCAAATACTACCTCATGTTAATTAGATGAAAAGTCAAAACTCTGACTTCAAAAGTTGAAATTGACATACTATGGGATGAAAAGTCAAATATGACACATTAAATAGAAATTATGACTTGTAAAGTAAATTATGAATTTTAAAAAGTTTAAATTATGACAAGTTTTGGTGATGCTCTGACCTGGTCATCTAGCCATCAAAATTTGGCCCTTGTCAAACCTCTCAAATCCTTACGCTTGCCCATTTTTCCTGCTTCTAACACATCAACTTTGAGGACAAAATGTTCACTTGCTGCCTAATAGATCCGGTCAGTGGTCATAATGTTATGCCTGATCGCTGTATGTTTCAAAACTACAGAGATTTGAACATTAAACTAAGCATTATATACCAACAAAGGCATTTCTGGATTAGATCATGTGGAACTAGTTAATAAACTGCAAATAAATCCATAACTAGTCCGATCAGCATCTTTTGAGCAGCGTTCTTTAGGTATTTGTTATCTACAGACTCGTGTCTGGATGTCTGCTGTGCCCGTGACATTTCTACACGCCTCTCTAATGGGGCGTCCTGCCGTTTGCCCCCAGGAGGGGCATCAGGTGTGTGTGTGGTAAGTGAAGGCTATCAAGACGACACGCTTCCGCTGCTGAAGAAATTGGATCACTCATCCCTGTCTTATCGGTTCAGCCTTCCTCATCCTCTCTCTCTTTACTTCTCAACAGGCTGATGAATAACGGGCCGCTCTGATAACCCTTCAGACGTACAGTGCTGGAAGAGAGGTGTGTGTGTGTGGGATCTGAAAAGAGCATGTGATAGTAATCAGAAACGAATGAGACATTAGCTCATCCCTCAGGTAATTTCTTTGAATATATGTTCCTTAAACTCTCTCCCATCCGGCACTGTTTGAACAAACGCCCAAACTCACATCTACGGTGGTGCAAAATTCAGGATCGAGGAGTTCATAAGTGTGGATATGATTTGGCCACAACACAAAGGAAGTTGAAATGAAATATAAATTGAAATGATAGGTAGAGGAATTTACTGAATTGCAGTTCATCAGGTACTAGATTCTGGGAAATGAAATGTTCTTTCCAGACTGAAATTTTTTTTGGTTTTCTATCTCAAATTTTCACTGAAAACCTCCAAAGTCAGTCCCTTTTCTTATTTTTTTTTCTGACTGTCTAACACAGACTGTGATTCTGATTCTAATATCTGTAAGGGGATATTTTTTGCGCACAGAAAAATATAAAAATAACAATATTTTTTTGGAAGTGTGACAGTGCTCAGCTTTTAAATAAATGGAATGATGTAGCTTTTCCATTAACAGTTGATTTTTCTCAACAAGTAGCAGTGTAGCGAGACAAAATGCCACATGTTGTTTTTGTCACATTGCCGTGCACACGAGTGAACCGAGGAAAAACTCTCTCCTAGAATGCCCTCGCTCTCCTCCCTCCTTCTCTCGCTCTCTAAAGTATCGCTGGTAGGGCCGATTCATTTCAGCAAATCAAATCGCTTCTCTCAGTGAACCGATTCAAATCACTTCATTTGAGTTATCACTCAATAATGTTCCCAGAAGCCCCCGCGTGGCATTTCACATTGATTTGAACTCGCGTTTTGAACTGCGACGTTAATTGTATGAGGACTGTCAATCTCATCTGTAATGTTTCAGACTGGCTGTGCTGAGCTCAATGCAGGCTCACGAATCCATCAGCTCTGCTGCACATTCAAAAGGAAAGTTAGAGACGCATTAAAAGGACTGTAGCTTCTTTACTCTTGTGCAATCATGAGGAGTTTGATGTGAGATGAAAACTGCCACAGCATCTGAAGTTAGAGTTTCGATGCGCCCTTTTAATGTGATTAAGGCTGCAGCTCATGTAAACAGAAAACTGATTATTATGCTCATAATTACAGTGATCATAATCAGAGTAAATACATTGAGTTCTGCAATTTTAATCACTCCACACTTAAGTTGTAAATAAAAGATTATTGGAGTACTTTTGGCAAGAAAACAGTATTTCTGCTTCAAAACTTCAGTGTATTATTTGCCCTTTCTGAGTGAAAATCGTTTCCGTCATGCAACGCATGTGTGCTAACAAGGACGTTAAAGACTGCAGACTTTAGTAAGCCTCTCTTGAGGCCAGAGGAGTGAGGTTGACAGCTCTTACTAGCTATTACACACTCCCCCTTAAACCTCACTCCCATCCGGGTCATGGCACCACTATAACCCCTCCTGGTCTACTCACACTGCTCGATTGGGATTGGAGCCCTAAGTCGTGGGAGGTGGGGCGTGCTAATAAGGATCAAAAGGCTGAGGCCTCTAAAGTCAGCCGCTAGTACACCTCTCTTGCCAGGGGAGTGTGGTTTACCTGCACTGCTCTTACTAGGTGGTCTCTGTTAAGCTCACTCCCCTAAACCTCACTCCTATCCGGGTCATGGCACCAATGTGACTGGTCCTACTTACACTACTTTGAGCAGGATTCAAACCACTAGCACATCTTTTGAGACCAGGTGAGTTAAGTTTACCTGCACAGCTCTTTACTAGCTGGCCTTCGTTACATATTCAAGCATGTTATATGCTTTAATTACATTTCTTTCGTACTAAAGGTGACGTGTGTCACTTGTGCGTGACTTTGAAAACATCCTTGAAACCCAACTAACAATTTTTGATTCCCAGAACATGAATTCTCTGTTAGTTAGCCAGAAAAGTTTGCTTTATATAATATAATATTCAATGTATGTTTTTAGAACATTCTCCTAATGTTGTCAGTGTTCTCAGAAAAAAATAACCAAAGGGGGACCATATGGGAACATTAGAGGAACATTCTGTGTTTGCAGGGAAGTTATTGCACTTCTGGATCTTAGTAATCTCAGTAGTTCATGATTACAGTTTTGTAATTGACATCATGCATTTAATTAAAAGTATCAGAATAGAGACATTTCAGGCATATTTCTGAACCCTAAAACCCCTGAACAGCTTGCATTTGAAGCAGACAAACATGAAAAGCTGCAGCAACAAAGAGGACACCATTTGAATGAAATGTTGCATTTTAGCAAAGTACAAGTGAATAAAATGACAAAATGGTGGTGAAAACCCAACATTTGTCAGCAAATAATTAAAATAATGGCAGGAAGCATATAAACACGATTGAACCAATGTAGTAATCAGACTCCTGCTGTATATGTAAATAAGGCCAGTGTTTGTTGTTCACAGCAATCTCAACATTCAGTTTTCTATTCACATCTATATTGTAAGTGAACATTTTAACATCGAAATCTCAATTTCATGTTTTGCAACATTTTTTCCTCCATAGAAAGGTCATCAGACCTGACTGCAAGGCTGCAACACATGATTCATCTTTTTACTCATTTCAAATGCACATTTATTATAACTAAAGATGCAATAAGTATACATTTTCAAACATTTTAAAGAGCAGAACTGAAAGGCTGAGCGATTCACCTTCATGTTGAGATCACATGACCAGTTGAGTACTACTCAAATCATCATATTATTTATTACACTTTTAATTACAGAATAAAATATTTTGGTTCACAGAAAAAATATTTGAATAATGATTTTTTTTGAAAATCTTAGACCACTTAGGCTGAGGGCTCAGGCGTGGTCGGCCAATTTGGCTGAGGGCTCAGGCGTGGTCGGCCAATTTGGCTGAGGGCTCAGGCGTGGTCGGCCACTTTGGCTGAGGGCTCAGGCGTGGTCGGCCACTTTGGCTGAGGGCTCAGGTGTGGTCGGCCACTTTGGCTGAGGGCTCAGGGATGGTTGGCAACTTTGGCTGAGGGCTCAGGGATGGTCGTCCACTTTGGCTGAGGGCTCAGGCGTGGTCGGCCACTTTGGCTGAGGGCTCAGGCGTGGTCGGCCACTTTGGCTGAGGGCTCAGGCGTGGTCGGCCACTTTGGCTGAGGGCTCAGGCGTGGTCGGCCACTTTGGCTGAGGGCTCAGGCGTGGTCGGCCAATTTGGCTGAGGGCTCAGGCGTGGTCGGCCACTTTGGCTGAGGGCTCAGGCGTGGTCGGCCACTTTGGCTGAGGGCTCAGGCGTGGTCGGCCACTTTGTCTGAGGGCTCGGGCGTGGTCAGCCACTTTGTCTGAGGGCTCGGGCGTGGTCGGCCACTTTGGCTGAGGGCTCGGGCGTGGTCGGCCACTTTGGCTGAGGGCTCAGGCGTGGTCGGCCACTTTGGCTGAGGGCTCAGGCGTGGTCGGCCACTTTGTCTGAGGGCTCGGGCGTGGTCGGCCACTTTGGCTGAGGGCTCAGGCGTGGTCAGCCACTTTGGCTGAGGGCTCAGGCGTGGTCGGCCACTTTGGCTGAGGGCTCAGGCGTGGTCGGCCACTTTGTCTGAGGGCTCAGGCGTGGTCGGCCACTTTGGCTGAGGGCTCAGGTGTGGTCGGCCACTTTGGCTGAGGGCTCGGGCGTGGTCGGCCACTTTGGCTGAGGGCTCGGGCGTGGTCGGCCACTTTGGCTGAGGGCTCGGGCGTGGTCGGCCACTTTATCTGAGGGCTCGGGCGTGGTCGGCCACTTTGTCTGAGGGCTCGGGCGTGGTCGGCCACTTTGTCTGAGGGCTCGGTCGTGGTGGGCCACTTTGTCTGCGGGCTCGGGCGTGGTCGGCCACTTTGTCTGAGGGCTCGGTCGTGGTCGGCCACTTTGTCTGCGGGCTCGGGCGTGGTCCAATTAGGCTCATGTAATGGCATAAATCAGCTGAGTGGCTCAAAAAGTCCCCCAAGAAAAAAGATGATAAGGCACACCAAGCCCATAGTAGTTGAATACTATGTTCAATAAAGTCCTTGACGCAGTTCTCAATCGGGCATTCTCCCTGATGGAGACACATTTGTGCTGCTGGATTCTTTGCTAGCTTCTTGAACAATATGATAAAATTTCAAGATCTGTCAGTGAAGTCACCTGCTGACAGGCATTAACTGTGATTTTCACAGATGTTGGCTTACGCACCTATTCTGGAATCTTCTCACCTCTCGTGTCTCTTGTTCTCTATGAGAGCCTGAGGGCGAGTCAAACACGCGTTCTCTCAGCGCCACAGCCCAGAGCAAGGGCTAAACTCTGAATCTACAACAGCAGCTTCTTCTGGACTCTGATCTGAGACGCTCACCTGTCTGTCTCCAGAGCTCTGACCTCATGAACCAACGGAGAGCAAACGTTAGGAAGAGAGCTAAATTCTTACATTTGTATTCATAGTCATGTAATGTTGGAACCACTGAAAGATTCTAAATAGAACGTTTAAATAAAAAAAAAGAAATCATTATGGACACAAATATAACTTTCCAGGGGATCAAATATATGAAGCAAGTAATTTGGAACCATTTCTTTATTGCATTTGCTTTCAAGGTCATCCATTCAGTAAGTGTTGTGGTTGTGCCGTAGGGTTTTCAGACATCAGAATGAACCTGATCTGAATCTGTTAAAAACACATTGAAGAAGGCACAATAACAAACTGATAGAAGGATCCCTGTCAACACCTCCGATTCACACATTCGTTTCCTGTCACTGTCTGTCACCGTTTCCATCTCTGTTTCAGTTTTTTGGGCTTCACTAGCATGACAGAAACTGCAGAATATTTGTAATTTAACTGCGTGTAAAGTAAACAAGTTATATTGTGAAAAATGTGTATATAAAAATATAGAAGTATTGCTTTAAAAAAAAGAATAATTTGCATGAAAATACAAATTCAAAAAACAACAGATAATACAGCTCGTATAATATTTAACCACATTTAAAGCTTTAGCGCCTCGTTTCTATGATGCTTTGAAAAAGACAACAAAAAGCATTTTTATTTGATTGAGAGCCTTATTTTGCGCTCTCTCTTTTTATAAAGCATGTTTGTGAAGCTCAGACAGGAATAGCAGCAGCATTTCTATCACAGACTGTGAAAATTGTCACATCGGTTTGAGTTCAGACGCATTTACTCATCCAATAGAATGAGAGATTAGAGTGGTGTGATCACAGACAGACAGACAGACAGACAGACAGACAGACAGACAGACAGACAGACAGACAGACAGACAGACAGACAGACAGACAGACAGACAGACAGACAGACAGACAGACAGACAGACAGACAGGTTTAGATTACAGAGAACACAGAAAATGTTTGAATGAAACACTCCTCCCTCAAGATATTCACTGCAGGAGGTATAGCACCTAATCACACACACATGCTCATACTTACACTTACACTCTCTCTCGCTCTCTCACTCACTCACTCACTCACTCACTCACTCACTCACTCACTCACTCACTCACTCACTCACTCACTCACTCACTCACTCACTCACTCACTCACACACACACACACACACACACACACACACACACACACACACACACACACACACACACACACACACACACACACACTTTACTTCCTTATGTGCCATATAGTCGAGTAAAACTGCTTCACAAACAAGAACAAATGTAGGGCGGTGCTTGATTATGTCCGTGGGGAATTGATTGGATGGTTGTGGTTTGCTATTGGCTGATCTCATGTGAGTGACAGGTGGCCCCGCCCTCATCATCAGAGAAGAGAAGAGATGCTAAAACGAGGTATGGGAAGTTATTCGGTTTCAAGATTACAAGGTAACATGGATTCAACACAATAATCATGTGCACCGATAAATCTTTTAGAATAAACACTGATATATTCCATAAAAATTATGGAATATATCAGTGAGACGAGAGCGGCTCCAAAAGAGTCGATATATTCCACTGATATATTCCATGGGGCGGCAGTGGCTCAGTGGTTCATGTAGATTGTCTACAAACCAGAAGGTTGGTGGTTCGATCCCCGGTTCCACTTGACCAAGTGTCGAGGTGTCCTTGAGCAAGACACCTAACCCCAGCTGCTCCCGACGAGCTGGATGGCACCTTACATGGCTGACATCGCCGTCGGTGTATGAATGGGTGAATGTGAGGCAAAAATGTAAAGCGCTATATAAATGCAGTCCATTTACCATAAAAAAGCAAAAAACAATAAGACATATGAGAATCTGGGAAACAAACACATTTAATTATGCTGTTAAATAAATTCACTCATGACTGATTTTCATTTATGGACAAAAAAAGAGGCAATACTATACAATAAGGTTCCATTCGATAGCATTAACATTAATAAATGCAATTTTTTCATTGTTAGTTAATGTCAACATTTACTAATACCTTATTAAAAGAAAAAGTCATGTCTGTTAATATTATTTAATATACATGAGCTGGTATGAATTAACAATGAACAGTTGCATTTTTAATAACTATGCTAACAAAGATGAATAAATACTGTAATAAATGAATTGCTCGTTGTTAGTTGATGCATTAACCAATGCAAACTTAATCTAAAGTCTTACCAAAAAAACTCTATATTCCTTAAGAAACGCCTCCTTTTTTAAGAGCAATCAAACATGACGGCATGTTTTCATAGTTGACAGTCATTCATCTCAAAAGATCATCATGATATAAGCTCTTCCTCCACAATATTGTACAGTTTACCTCATTCTCTTGTATTCATCATCACGTCTATATAATTACGGTCACAGTAATTATTCTTACGCAGATAATGAAGCTGTGGTTTTACAGGTCGGTGTGTGAATGGAAACACCTCCGGGATTATTTGCAGGGACTCTTATATGTATGCAGCTGCAGGAGACGCTTAATTATAGTGTCCATGTCTAATTATATACAGACTCAATAACAGAAACAAACAACATCTACTTTATATGTAATTATACTGAGTTTACTGATTTAACAGATGCTTTTGCTAATTAATTCTTTTTAAAAAGTCCTGTTTCATCAGATCAAGTGTGTGAAATGCTGCGGGATCTTTTCTTGTCTCTAACGTTACTTTTCTTCATCATGTTTGAAGTCGGCGTCTCACCTTTTAGAAGATGTATGAAGTCAAAATCACAAGTCTTCATGTTGTTTTAGCATTTGCACCCCATAGAAACTTCTGCCTGTCAGATGCTTCGCTTGTAAACGGTGTCTGTGCATCTTTCTTTATGATAATAGACACTTGATTTGGTACTTAATCTAACATAACATGGCATTCAGTCACTTTTCTAAGTGTCACTTCTGTTTCCAAAGACTCTTTTGGAGCCGCTCTCGTCTCAGATGTAACAGTCGTGCTGTGTTTCTGCACTTTTCCAACTCATAGTTTCATTTTGCTTCTTTTCTCTGGCAGATTTAGCTCTTTGAGTTTGACAGTTGTGCGTATAAAATGCAGCATGAATCATTTATGTAATGTTCTTTGGACCCAAAAAAACCCTTGACGGCACCTCGTCTTGCAGATCTGACTCGCACAGACTTGAGTTGTTTGAAATCCCATTTAAAAAGTATTTTCAAAAACCTTCCTCTAATGCGTCCCGCTGTCCACATGCCAGCTGTAATCTCATTTTCAAAACACACACAAACACACGTTTCTGAATAGTTTTATATTTACATGTGCAATCTGCTGTTAGCACAAACGATATCTTTACCACGATATAAGTCATTTTCCCCCACAGTACTAAACAACATTATAATATGTTCGTTCTGCCTTAAATCACAGATGGTGAAATTAAAAGCATACTCTATATTCACCAACATCGTGATGCTAATTAAAGTTGAAAATGTTACATTGACATCACTCTTTTGAAAAAAACAAACAAAAAAAAACAGATTTGCCTTCACAGGAATACATTATATTTTAAAATATATTCAAATATATATATGCAAAAATGTTGTTTGAAATTTAAACAATATTGTTGTGTTTACCGTATTTTTGATCAAATAAATGCAGCCTTGATGAACAGAAGAGACTTACCAACTCCAAATTGGATGGATGGATGGACGGACAGACAGACAGACAGACGATAGTTAGACAGACAGACAGACAGATGATAGACAGACAGACAGACAGACAGACAGACAGACAGACAGACAGACAGATGATAGACAGACAGACAGACAGACAGACAGACAGACAGACAGACAGATGATAGACAGACAGACAGATGATGATAGATAGACAGACAGACAGATGATAGACAGACAGACAGATGATGATAGATAGACAGACAGACAGATGATTGACAGACAGACAGACAGACAGACAGACAGACAGACAGATGATAGATAGACAGACAGACAGACAGACAGACAGATGATGATAGATAGACAGACAGACAGACAGATGATAGATAGACAGATAGACAGACAGACAGACAGATGATGATAGATAGACAGACAGACAGACAGACAGACAGATGATGATAGATAGACAGACAGACAGACAGACAGACAGACAGACAGATGATAGATAGATAGATAGACAGACAGACAGACAGACAGACAGACAGACAGACAGACAGACAGATGATAGACAGACAGACAGACAGACAGACAGAAAGAAAGACATGCGATAGTTAGATAGACAGACAGACAGATGATAGATAGACAGACAGACAGATGATAGACAGACAGATGATGATAGATAGACAGACAGACAGACAGACAGACAGATGATGATAGATAGACAGACAGACAGACAGACAGACAGATGATGATAGATAGACAGACAGACAGACAGACAGACAGACAGACAGACAGACAGACAGATGATAGATAGACAGACAGACAGACAGACAGATGATAGATAGACAGACAGACAGACAGACAGATGATAGATAGCTAGACAGACAGACAGACAGACAGATGATGATAGATAGACAGACAGACAGATGATAGATAGACGATAGATAGACAGACAGACAGATGATAGATAGACAGACAGACAGACAGACAGATGATAGATAGATAGATAGATAGATAGACAGACAGACAGACAGACAGACAGACAGACAGACAGACATACGATAGTTAGATAGACAGACATACAGACAGACAGACAGACAGACAGACAGATGACAGACAGACAGACAGACAGACAGACAGATGATGATAGATAGACAGACAGACAGATGATAGATAGACAGACAGACAGATGATGATAGATAGACAGACAGACAGATGATAGATAGACAGACAGACAGATGATAGATAGACAGACAGACAGACAGATGATAGACAGACAGACAGACGATAGACAGACGATAGACAGACAGATGATAGATAGACAGACAGACAGATGATAGACAGACAGACAGATGATAGACAGACAGACAGATGATAGACAGACAGACAGACAGACAGACAGACAGATGATAGATAGACAGACAGACAGATGATAGATAGACAGACAGACAGATAGACGGACGGACGGACAGACAGATAGACGGACGGACAGACAGACAGACAGATAGAGTGATAGAGTGATTTTTAAGTGGCCATTAACAGTGAATGGGACTGAATGGAGGAGAGCACAGGGGTAATTGCTCTAATTGCATGCCCTGCGGTGTAGAGCTGCTGAAGGGAACATCGTCTCTGTTTGCTGACATTTTCCTCTCATTCAACCCTGAGACCGTTTTAAAATCAAACCCGGACCGCCAAATGGAGAGAATCACTTTATGATGTTCTCACTAACACATCTCGAACACGCTAGATCGAATTTATTTGCATGGATAAAGAAACAGCTGTATAAGTGCCGCTTTTAAAATTCATTTCTGCTCCTCTCTCTCTCTCTCTCTCTCTCTCTCTCTCTCTCTCTCTCTCTCTCTCTCTCTCTCTCTCTCTCTCTCTCTCTCTCTCTCTCTCTCTCTCTCTCCCCCCCACAGGTCTGCCTGTCTTATTCCACTTACATAATCACTGACACGAGAGAGAGAGAGATAAAGCTTTGAAAAAAACAAAACAAAAAAAAAAACACGGTCCTCACAGCACAAACCGCATGAGTGACTGACTAAACGACAGACACCTGTTCAGCTAACGGCCGATGAGGGAAAAACATCAGACTGACTCAGAAAGCCCAAATCCACTCTGGGACGCGCTTGTGATCTCAGGAAGTGACATCACGCATGTTTATGAGCTGCCGAGTCCCTCGGATACGGTCGACGGGGACCCTGAAACACGTCCGCCTGTCAAAGGGGTCTTTATCTGGCACCAAACAAACAAACCTCATGTTTTATTCAGAATGAGGTCGGAGAAACGTCTAACCGCACTCATCTGCATGAATTATAAATGTGCCACGCTTACATTTTACTACATTTACTAGTTGCCTAATGAAAACCCAGCGAGAGTGGAAATCACCCTTCAGCACGCGCTCAAGTTGAGGGAAGAAAATCGGCCTCCATAAAAGGGTCGTAAGAGCCGGGAATAACAAACCGCTCCCTAATGGCTTTTTCTGTGGGTTTCATTTACCCGGCCTTTCCTTTTTATCGATACTGACCTGATCATCTACATCTGATGCATGTAAGAATCAATCATCTGCCCGCTCTGGAATTATTTAGCTTACAGCTGCAGTATAAATGAATCATTTTCAACATATAATTTCTCAAGCCAACGTGTTTATTACTGTATAATCAGTGGAGATCAATCAATGACACCGTCCTGATCGCAGACTGAAATGCTTTTCCTCATTGGAGCAATGGCCTGTCGAAGTCAGCCAGGAGTAAGTTAGTGGTAATTTCACTTCAAGAACAAATGCAAACACTGACATCATTATTTTCGCAGTTCTGTTAACTCAGAAATTAATGACTTTGTATTTCGGCCCTTTTGAAAAGATGTAATGTAAGTCTCAGGCGTCTCCAGAATGTGTGTGTGAAGTTTCAGCTCAAAATATCCCACAGATCATGTTATAGATGCCCATTTTTGAGTGGAAGGACAGACATGTTGTTTTTGTGTATGTCTCTTTAAATGCAAATGAGCTGCTGCTCCGCCCCTATCCAGAAGAGGGCGGAGCCTGCACAGCCTGTAACTGTTAAAGTAATAAATCAGAAACTGACATTAACCTACGCCTTTCGGTAGCCCACAGTAAAGTAAAAAAAGAGATTTTAACACCATAACATAATCCCCAAACAGTGTTGGGGTAGTTACTCAAAAAAACAAAATTAGTTACTAGTTACATCTGTAAATTGTAATGAGATTACTTTACTAGTTACTGCATTTGAAAAGTAACTTCACTACTTATTACTTTACTTTCCCATTTTTTAATTAGAGTTGGCCTACATGGACAGACATCATAGCCCTATCAACACTTAGCCTGTCAGCAGTGTTTATTTTATAAATGTTTACAAAATGGCACGTAAACCCATATGAAATAACAATATCCCTGTCTGCACAAAGAAATATGCCTCATGTAAAATCCACAAACGGTCAATGAAAAATATAAAAAAGGTCACTTTGTGTTTAAGAGAGTGAATAAACGTGATTTAAGGCCAATTATTTAAGATAAAGTTCGAAACTCGCTCATTTAAGAACGTGCATTTATTACATGGACAGAGCTAGAAAATAACGTAGAAGTGTTTAAAATGCAACGCCTAGTTCAATTGAAACGCCCTCTTTGGCTTGTTGTTGATGCAGTAAACTGAATGTATAAGGCAAGCTGACTGTTTAAATAAAAGCACTGAAATAAAAAGGTGCTGTTTATCTCTTAATCAGTGTAGGGCCATTCACAGGTCGCGGTTTTGCAGTTAAAATGCGTTATGCAAGTCTAGAGATGATATTTTTTTTCATCTTGAGTGCCTGCCGCGTCATGCACGATACTATGCAAACGTATGGAAGAGATGCAAGCGCAATAGTCAAACCGGTAATCTGCCAGACCGGTAATGTTTATATTAAAAACGAAAGAAAAGTAGCGCAATGGAATAAAAAAAAAACCATCCTGCATTGTCGCATTTAAATGCCCCTCTCCATGCAGTTATGGTTGCATTTATTGCTATATTAACATGTAAGCTTACATTCTGTTTTCTTTCCAAATTATCACTGGACAGCAGAAAAGTGAAAATGTTTATCTAAAGTGAAAGTAATGTGAAGATCGCCACTGTCCCCGTCTCCCTCTCTCTTCTCGCAACAGGAGCTACGTCACTCAAATTGAGCACACAATGTATGCACGAATCACATAAACAGATCAAGACTTCACACACAGGAAAACACGACTCGGGTAACGCACGGAAGCGCGTTCCTATTGTCTAGTAAAGTAGTGTAGTTAGCTATATTTTTAGTGTAATGCTTTACTTTACTTCGTTACTCAAAAAAGTAATATCGTTACTGTAATACGTTACTTTGTAACTCGTTACCCCCAACACTGTCCCCAAACAGCTGTAAATATCAAACAGAAAATATATTTTAAAAAGTATTTTTTATCACTGTTTATAAACTAAATTGGCTAAATCATGGGAGATGAAACAGACAAAAGTTCTTTGAGAGCGAACACAAAGTTTCTTGAGTGAAGAACTATGCAAAACGTTTCCGAGAGAACACAAAATCGCTGAAACGTTTCCATCACATGTCCCTTTAGGGGCTCCGTAGAGCACTACTAATCCAGATTTGGTCATCTGGATCAGGGGGATCCAATCCAATATTGCTTTGAAAAACCGGCACAAAAGTAAGACTGATGACCTGATCCTGGATAGCAAACCATGGGATTCCCAAATCCAGATCATTCTGATCCAGATTCTACTTTTTTAAAAACATCCCAAACATGTTCTAGTCTTCAACAAAAGCACGTTTTTTGTTGTGTTTTTTTTTTATCAAAATCTGCTTTTTTTAATGAAACATACCCATATTTAAATGTTGTTGCAGTGGCTCAGTAGCCTGACGTGGTCATACTCAGCTCTAGTCAGAATATGAGTCTGATGCTCCATTGGGCTGTGATTATGGGGCGTTTCAACCCAACCAGGAAAGACCTCAATTGGACAGACCGACAACCAATCAGAGCAGCGGAGCGACGTCAACAGAGCTCAACTGCACTGTGTTGCCAAGTCTGCATTTTTTTCTCCGCTGGTTGTTTTCTATGTCTGCGGGTTGAAGCGACTATTATGTGATGTATAGACCCATGAGTGCGAATTTTAGCAGCAACCTTGCCATAATAACACACATTTTACCCCCAAACGCCATTTTTTCCGGAGAACCCCCCGAGAAGCTATTGTTTAGGGCTAGTGGTTGCGGGTTTGGTTGTAAAAACTTGGCAACCCTGTCTGCACGCGCTGGAATAAACGATCTTTGCCGGTGTTGTAAATAAATAAAATAATTGAATGATACACAGAGTACTTACCCAACATGATCATCATTTATGAGAGAAATAGTGAAGATGATGCAGATACAAACAAGCTCTCCGTTTAGGATCTGAACAAATATAACCCAAGCCCCTTTGATGACGTGATGATTACGGTACTGTTGATCATCTTTCCGTCATCGGCTAAAGCCCGCCCTGATGATCTCATTGGTCAGTTTCTGTTGATCATCTGTCCGTCATCGGCTAAAGCCCGCCCTGATGATCTCATTGGTCAGTTTCTGTAGATCATCTGTCCGCCATCGGCTAAAGCCCGCCCTGATGATCTCATTGGTCAGTTTCTGTTGATCATCTGTCCGTCATCGGCAAAAGCCCGCCCTGATGATCTCATTGGTCAGTTTCTGTTGATCATCTGTCCGTCATCGGCTAAAGCCCGCCCTGATGATCTCATTGATCCCATTAAAATACTTCTGTACTGTCCACCTCTAAGTAATTTTGTTTTTCAAGTATATGTACTTTATCAGTGTTCTTCTTTTATTTATGAAATGCAGTGCAGTACAAAGTATGACATTATATATTATGCTTTGGAATGTAGTGAAGTAAAAGTTTTCTAAAGAAAAACACTGATAAAGTATATACGTAAAAATTTACTTGAGTAGAAAGTAAAAATACCCCACTACTGTCTGCCTCTGGATAAAGAAAGAATGCATGACGCTAGAATACAATCTGTTACGGATCTGTTATTTCATTATATATTGTATGTTTAGATGGAGGCTTTTACATGTTTTTGTGAGAATGAGCAACAATGCTGGCTGGAAAGAGTTAACCAAACGCTGTTAACATATTTTTGTTATTGGGAATGAATGAGCCGGGTTCAGCAGAAGCTGTAGCATGACGAAGAGCTTCACAGAACCGATGACAAGGTGCAGACACTTATCATGACTAGCTCGTCTGGTGACATGCAATTAGTCTGTAATTAGCAAAGCCATTACTGAACATGTGTGAATCAAAGGTCAGCTATTTTTCCAGTTAATATGCATATTACGTTAGCTTGCGAAGGAGGCAGGGTTGTAATTTTCTTCCGCATGGACTGTAATGCGGGCGTGTCGGGAGCAGTTTTTCCGGCGAGATTAACGACCGCCCAACGATCACCCGTTCATTTTAATTAGCATGGAAGGGTGGAGCTTTGACCATATTGTGATTAGTGAGAACCAGGACACTCGGCCCGGTAATGAGATACTCAAATGATACTCGAAGTTTACTCAAAGATGCCTTATTCATTTCAGTACGTATAAAGCTCCGTCTGTATAGATAGAAAATTGTTATATTATAAAATACTATATATAACCAAAATGTTTATGTCCTGGGAAAGCAGGACGTTTGCTTACCCTAGTCTGTGTGAGGAAACCCTGACATCTGTGGAACAAAACAGAAGATATTTGGGAAAATCTCCACAATAAATAAGCTCTGGAACGTCATGAAGGTAAGTCATTTATGATATAATCATTTTTGGGGCGGATTACACACACACACAAAAAAAAAGATTCTAGCCGTTCGACCAGTTTATTTAAATGAAATAAGCTGAAACAAACACAAATCTTTAGTTTTTTACTTAATTGCCATTTTGCTCCATTTTATTATGTTAAATGAACTAAAATTTGTAAAATGTTAAGTTAACCTAAAGCATTTGTGTTGGGACTACAGGATCATAAATGTCGTGCTAACTGAACTAGGAAGTGTATTTCTAGTTCCCAGCATGCTTTGCAGAGGGATGGATCAGGAGAGTAATGCTGCGTTCCACTCCACTTTAAGACACGCACTTGCAAACTTCCCTAAGCACTTCCCCTTGGGGGAATCCCTGCCGCCATTTTGAAGTGCGTTCCACTTCGTGAAGTGGACAAGGGAAGTTTGTATGGACAGACCCTTGCTCCCTCGATTTTGACCGAGTGAGCGAGTCTACTTCATATGTACACTTCAGGCAGCTTCATATACCACAATGCAACGCGATTGTGACGTCACCACATATCACGTTTAATTTATCCCACCACAAACAACTATAACTATTTTTAAAAACATTTAAAACAACCCAAACACATCCATATACATATAGAATGCTGCATTAAACAATTTCGTAAAGGTAAAAAATAAAATATATATTAACTCCATATGTGGATTCCAAGTGATCAAGGGCTTAGGGCGTTCCAGTTCAGTCCATTGCAGAGTTTCCGCCAGTAGTGGGCACTCATGCAACGTAGGCATGACGCACATCCGAGTGAACGAGACGGAGGGAAGTTTGCGAGTGAAGGGCATGATAAAAACGAACTGGAACGCAGCATAAATGTTGAACTTAAGTGCTTTTTTAGTTAAGGGAAATACCTTTTAATGTTTAATGGTATATTCGACAGTTGACATTTAAAAGTTGTGTTATGTTATGTAGATTTTTTTTAGGTTACCATTATGGTGAAGTGTTAGCCTGACGTGGTCATACTCAGCTCTAGTGAGAATATGAGTCTGATGCACCATTGGGCTGTGATTATGGGGCGTTTCAACCCAACCAGGAAAGACCTCGACTGGACAGACTGACAACCAATCAGAGCAGCGGAGCGACGTCAACAGAGCTCAACTGCACTGTGTTGCCAAGTCCGCATTTTTTTTCCGCGGGTTGTTTTCTATGTCCGCGGGTTGAAACATCTGTTATGTGATATATAGACCCATGAGTGTGAATTTTAGCAGCAACCTTGCCATAATAACACACATTTTACCCACAAACGCCATTTTTTTTCCGGAGAACCCCCCCAAGAAGCAATTGTTTAGGGCTAGTGGTTGCGGGTTTTGTTGTAAAAACTTGGCAACCCTGTCTGCAGGCGCGCTGGAATAAACGATCTTTGCCGGTGTTGTAAAAAAATAAATAATTTAATGATACACAGAGTACTTACCCAACATGATCATCATTTCTGAGAGAAAAAGTGAAGGTGATGCAGATACAAGCCCCTTTGATGACGTGATGATTACGGTACTGTTGATCATCTGTCCGTCATCGGCTAAAGCCCGCCCTGATGATCTCATTGGTCAGTTTCTGTTGATCATCTGTCCGTCATCGGCTAAAGCCCGCCCTGATGATCTCATTGGTCAGTTTCTGTTGATCATCTGTCCGTCATCGGCTAAAGCCCGCCCTGATGATCTCATTGGTCAGTTTCTGTTGATCATCTGTCCGTCATCGGCTAAAGCCCGCCCTGATGATCTCATTGGTCAGTTTCTGTTGATCATCTGTCCGTCATCGGCTAAAGCCCGCCCTGATGATCTCATTGGTCAGTTACTGTTGATCATCTGTCCGTCATCGGCTAAAGCCCGCCCTGATGATCTCATTGGTCAGTTTCTGTTGATCATCTGTCCGTCATCGGCTAAAGCCCGCCCTGATGATCTCATTGGTCAGTTTCTGTTGATCATCTGTCCGTCATCGGCTAAAGCCCGCCCTGATGATCTCATTGGTCAGTTTCTGTTGATCATCTGTCCGTCATCGGCTAAAGCCCGCCCTGATGATCTCATTGGTCAGTTTCTGTTGATCATCTGTCCGTCATCGGCTAAAGCCCGCCCTGATGATCTCATTGGTCAGTTTCTGTTCGGGATAATTACTCCTCTATGGAGCGAGGCCAAACCGAACTGCCCGACCTAAACATTTTTGTGGGCGGGGCTGAGTTCGGCTGGCATCCAGGCTAGTGAAGTGTAGAGCTTGTGGTTAGTCTGTGCTGTTCTCAATTAACTGTACCTGTGTTAACGCCAGTGATGAGAAATGCTTTACTTGATCATAACTTGCATATTACAATTAACAAGTGATCAAGTGTTGATGACTAATAATTTTTATAGAAAAAAAGAAAATAAATTCATGTGACAATTCCCATAGACTACATATGGTCATTAATTCTACCTCTTTTTATCCTATTTCATCTATAGTTGGAATGACATGATTATGTATTGTAGTTTTAACTAAATGATTTTAAGTTCATACAACAAGATTGCAACAAATTATTTTGAAAACAATTCGATTTTTGTTTTGTTGGAAAAGCATAATTAAATTTCGTGGAAAAGCTTTCCTTAATTATGTCCGTTCAACAGTTTATTTTTTGAGTGTATCCCTTAATTGGAATAAAATGCAAAATAACTGGCAGTGGCTATTTAAATTCAGTGTAAAAAAGCAGATGCTAGAAACAACCCCATCTTGCTTATTTGGTGCAACTAGTGATGCAACTCATGCAACTGGAGAGCAAACACTGAAGGTAGAATATCAGAGTAATGGTGGGAAGAGTTTGTAAGAGCGTTTGCAAGGTTTTTTGAACAAGTGTGTACTGACATTGACATGTTTTAGTCCCTCTTTCAGCAGTCACAGCAGTGGGTGGCAAACACTGACGAGTCTTAGGCCCTGTCCACACGAACACGGGTATTTTCAAAACCGCAGCTTTTTCTACGCGGTTTGGCTGTTCGTCCACACGCAAACGCTGTATCCGGTTACTAAAACCGGACTTTTTTGAAAACTCCGGCCAGGGTGTAGATTTTTAGAAACTCCGGTTACAGCGTTGTCGTGTAGATGGTGAAACCGGAGATTTCGGTTTTTTTAATTGAAGTGCGCGCCGTTCTCTCCTTTGTTTGACGTCAGATTTTCCACATCTCCTTTTGATTTACGTGAGTCGAGTCTATGCGCTGGACTCCACTAACAGCGCTTATCACATGTATATCCTACAGATACATGTTCAATTTTTTCATTGTATTGAACAAAGGCGCCAGAATGCAATTAATACAAAATAGTAAAGCAAGTGTGTGAAGCTATTACAGTCCACTTCGGCCCTGCACCTGTGTCAGTTACCTGTCACTGAGTCCAAAGTAAAGGAACTTGTAGAAGGGTTTCACTTGAGCCCATGGCATCCCTCAGTCAGTGCAATGTGCATCGGTGCAGTGAATGGGACCCATGTGGAAATCTGGCAGCCTATCATAGCGTAGTTTTGCGTTCTCATGTGGACAGATTTTTTTTTAAAACCGTGCTTGTGTGGACGCGATTGTTTTTTAAAACGGAGGAGGAAAAACTCCGGTAATAAAAACACCCGTGTTCGTGTGGACTAGGCCTTAATGAGCGAGCCATTGAGTTATTCTTTCAAAAACTCAGATTCATAGAGGAACAAAATAAATGACTGTATATGAGTCAATGAATGATTACCTCAAATCATTGATTCATTCAGAAACAAGAATGAGTCAATATCATTCACTCGTTCGATTTGCTCTTATTGAGAGAAGAGATAAGAGATATAGATTTATATATTTTTTAAGAATAATACTATTACTATTTGTATAGTGTATTTTGCATATTAAAAGGATTTGTATAAAACAATATGGTATTAAAATATATTTGAGTAATATGGTATTAAAATAAATCTTTACTTTGACAATTCCAGTGTGAAATATGGGCTGTTTTCTTGCTTTAGTCATGAGATTTCAGCTTGTGCCAGGTGGAGAGTAAACTCTGATGGAAATGTCTGCTATTTTTGTTTTGTTTCCTCAAACAATAGGCTAACTTGCATCCAATGTCTCTCATAATATCCACTGCAGCATCAGCTCTTTTCTCTCAGTGTCTGAAACGATTAAAGATTCAGTCTCTCTAAACCCCGCCTTTCTGACAGCTGCTCTGCTCTGATTGGTCAGACGGCCCAGTCTGCTGCGATTCGTCAGAAACCAAACGCTCATTATCATATCTGAATCTCAGCTCGTGATACGAACAGTAACGATGGCGTGGGTTTGACCGTATCAATCTCATCAAAGTGGATTTGCTTTAGCAGCAGAAAACAGCTTCACATGAACAACACCAACCAAACTCTTCCAGTCTCAGATACAGCTACAGGGATTGAGGGCGGGGCAAAGAGACACTGCTCAGCCAATGAGGACCACCGGCTGGCATTATGCAAATTAGTTACAAACCTACACATGTTCAGCAGGAAGTGAAACATAAGGCAAGCATTGGGGTATTTTTAAACAGAAACATTGGCTCAGTGTGAGTTTGTGCACTGTAAACCCTAACGTTGTCTTTACTTAAACAAATCAAGTAATCTTGACTTAATATTACTAGTTTAGTCTGGAAAGTCACAAATATAAGTTAGTATAACTTATTAACCTACAAAATACATAAACTTAAGATTTCAAGTTGTATGAACTCAAAATCATAAGTAATTAAAATGGCTCACTCTGGTCTTGCTTTGACGTGATTGGCCATGCCAGGAGTTCTGTCTAGCAACAAGAGAACTAATTCACTGATTGGAGGACATTTACATAAGGCGGTCCTTTTCGCCTCCTCTGTTGCTGATTCAAATTAAGATGGAGACTTTTTCATTGTGTGCAATCTTAAATTCTTAAAATTCATGAGTTACTAAACCTAACAATAATATCTGAAATTGAGCGTTAGCGTCAGTTCTGGCAGGCTAGGTAGTCAAGACGCTGCTAACGCTATTTGGTCTCATCAGTGGTTTCTGCTCAGCTGAGATGCATAAGCTGATCACACTCCCCTGCTGCTAATGGCTCATATATTTATGTTTGATATAAACAGCGCGCATCTTCAAACAGATTCAGTTCGCTCCCAACTGCTGTTGCTAGCTCTTTGCTGCCCACCACCTCCCCAGCTCCGCCATGCCGTGTATAACGTGGCATTTTACTTTGTCATCGTTGCTGCTCTGTTCACAGGGGGAATAGTTCAGCTCTCCCAGCCCTAAACTGTGCGAGCGTTCCCTAATGCTGCTGCTGTCCTCTGACTCTCTGCTATTTGGTGCTGATGAAAGGTCAGAGGACCCTTGACCCTTGATTATGTAATATAAGTGTTTCTCTGGCTGCTTTGTGTTTGTGAGACACATTTGTTGTGGAACACAAAGTCAAGAGAAAAATCATCATGTGATGACATAATCCATGGTCTCATACAGAGTCTAATGCTCTGGTTGTCAAAGCGGTTAATAATAGTTTTGAAGAATTAATAATAATAACCATGAGATCTTTCACTGTTATGGTAATTGAACTTAAAAAAAATATATATATAATTTACGGCATTAGTAAGACACACACAGACATATATATATTCCAATTAACAGATCAACTCTGAACATAAAACAAGCTACAAAAACATAAGAAGAAAACAGCAAAAGTAAAAGAAAATGCTAAGAATCAAAGAAAATGAGTCACAATTCAGATGCATCATTTATTCATGCCGCAATGCATGTTGGGCCCCATGAGGAAGTTTTGATTGGTTGTACCCAGCATGGTGTACTGAACTGTGTATCCAGTTTGGTGAACTTAGCAATTTAAGTACAGTGAATGTGAGGACCAAGTTAAGTTAACTTAAATATATAAGTTTTGGGAGACTCCATTACTCAATTGAATTGAGGGAACGAGTTTACTCAAATCAATTGAGTTGAATCAACTTATTAGGGTTTTCAGTGTGGTGAGACCTGACTAGTTTGTCTGACTAATAGAAGACCGGAGAGTGTTTGAGAAAACATTTTTTTTTTCTGCAAATGATTTATAGATGCTTGTGGTGTAGAGATGGATGAGCCGTTAAACCGAGGTCCTGACTCTCTGTGGTTGTTAAAAATCCCAGGATGTCCTTCGATAAAGAGTAGGGGTGTAACCCCGGCATCCTGGCCAAATTTGCCCACTGTCCGCTGTCCATCATGGCCTCCTAATCTTCCCCCTATCCTGATTGGCTTCATCACTCGGTCTCCTCTCCACCAATCAGCTGGTGTGTGGTGAGCGTTCTGGCGCAAAATGGCTGCCGTCGCATCATCCAGGTGGATGCTGCACATTGGTGGTGGATGAGGAGATTACCCCTTCTATGTAAAGCGCTTTAAATGCCTAGAAAAGCGCTATATAAATGTAATGAATTATTATTATTATTATTATTATGGAAAAATTCACTCAAAAATGTAAATTGACTCACCCTCACTCACATTTCAAACCCGACTGACATACTTTTCTATCTCCTGTAGGCCACAAAGTAACATTTCCAAAACCAAAGTGGAATTAAAATCACATATTGTGAATAACTATAACTGCAAAACCATTATAACAAACCCAAGAGGCTTTGTTATTCCTTCATTGACACTCCACTCTAGTAAATCTGCCATGAGTTTTTTTTTGCACTTTTCTCAACACGTTCTTGTTTGAGCTGTGAACCAATTTACACTGCCTGTATTTTTGACAAACGCCAGAGTGCCATATTGTAATCCTGTGCCAGATTTCATCCTGAGCATCGGGGTTGTGTTTGTGCTGGTGTTCTTTCACGGCGCGCTCTGAAAAATTTCCCGGCTCCGGGCTTGAAGGATTCAACATGTAAAAAAAAAAACCACAAAGTCAAAACCGGAGCATGTTGTTTTTATGCCTTTTGGATGGTGTCGCATCTCATATGTATTCACTCATTCTGAAAGCCGCCGAATACATCGGTCTCCGAAGAGCAATTATCCCGATAAGCAGGCCGTTCAATTCCCCGCGTGTCCCAGAACAGAGTGTGTTTCTATTAAAGAGCCTGTACCTCATAACTCAGTGTGATTTTATGCAAATGACCTGCAAAGAATCGCCCGCTGAAAGCTACTGTTCTCAACAACGTCTTAATCTGAAATTGAAAATCTGAGAGATCATTTCCGACTCTTTTCAAGTTTTTTTGAAGATGACATCCACAAGAGAGGGCAGATCGCCTTGAAGAACAGACTGTGACATTTAAAAGTAAGATCTAATCACTTAAGATGCAATTTTCAAAGCTGACTGATAGCTGCCAAGCAGCGTGAGATAACTGCTCTATACTTTAGTAATTGCATGGAGAATTTTAATGAAATGATAATACGCTTTTAACTGATGCACTCTTTTATAACTGCTGGGCTGAAAATCAAGTTTTTCAGTGATGCCTCACTAGAGTCTGCATTTCTTTGAGCATCATGAAGGCTGTTTGCCCCAGTGTTATTATTGTTAACTAAACATTAAATAAAAAATATTTTAATTGAAAACTAATAAAAAATAAAGTAGACCCAAATAGTTTTAAAATAATTTGAAGGCATTACATCTGGTTGCATTTATGTCTACACTCTAAAAAATGCTGGGTTGTTTTAACCCAATGTTGGGTCAAATATGGACTAACCCAGCAATTAGGTTGTTTTAACCCTGCGGTTGGGTTAAATAGTTGCTTAAGACAACCCAATCACTTGGTTAAAACAACCCAACTGCTGGGTAGTCCATATTTGACCAAACATTGGGTGTTTTTTTTACCCAGAATTTTTAAGAGTGTAGGTTTATTATCAGGAAGCCGAAATAAAGCAGAATACACCCTTGTCAAAAAAACCAAAAAATTCATTTAAGAGATCGGTAACACTCTAGTATGGGGAACACATATTAACTACAACTTTAGCCTCAATAAACTCCTAATTTACTGCTTATTAATAGTTTTTGGGGTAGCACTTTATTTTAAGGGTCCAGAATAATGCACTAGTTAAGCATTAATTAATGATTAACTTGTTCACAATTAAGCATTAGTTAAGCACAAACACACGTTATTAATGATTAACTTAACATTAATTATGCATTAGTTAAACTAGTAATTAATTATTTGTTTGTTCACAATTATGCACTAGTTAAATATGGACACAATAGTAATTAATGATTAACTTAACATAATAGAAAGGGCATATTTACAACTTAATAAGCCATATGTTATTTTTGTGTAGTGATGTAATTATATTTCTGTGCCATTCTGTTAAGTTAACTGAACAATAAGATAGTAGTTATGTTTAATTACTGCTGATTTTGTCATTATACATGGCTAAAATAGTGTAATACAGCAAATTTGACCCCCTATTCTAAAGTGAAAGTTTTATCCTCCTCAATTATGGTACTTATTGAGTGATATTCAAGTTTATTAAACAGAATAAGCCAATAATTAAGCCTAACTACCATTAATACAGGACTAATAAAGGCAATTTGACCCCCTATACTAAAGTGAACGTTTATATTACATACAATTTTATATCATATAAAAATGTTCCTTTTACCATTTTATAGATACATGTAACTTCCCTAAACACAAACATAACAATTTTACAGAGAATAAAAATATTCCTATGTCGTGTTTCCATGTTTAATGGGGACTTTCCATAGGCGTAATGGATTTCATACTGTACAAACTGTGCATCCTATCCCCCCACACTGCCCCAGCCCCTAAACCTACCCAACACACACACACACACACACACACACACACACACACACACACACACACACACACACACACACACACACACACACACACACACACACACACACACACACACACACACACACACAGCCCCTAAACCTACCCATCACAGGAAACATTCTGCCTTTTTACTTTCTCATAAAAACATCATTTAGTATGTTTTTAAGGCCGTTTGAATTATGAGGACATTTGAAATGTCCTCATAAACCACATTTATAGTGTAATACCAGTGTAATACCCATGTAGTTATACAAATTTGTGTTCTCATAAACCACATAAGCAGACACACACACACACACACACACACACACACACACACACACACACACACACACACACACACACACACACACACACACACACAGCCCCTAAACCTACCCATCACAGGAAACATTCTGCATTTTTACTTTCTAAATAAACTCCTCCTGTGTGATTTATAATCCTTTTGAAAAGTGGGGACATGGGTAATGTCCTCATATTTCACCCTCTCCTGTAATACCTGTGTCATACCCATGGCATTATACACATTTGAGTCCTCATATGTCACACACACACACACACACACACACACACACACACACACACACACACACACACACACACACACACACACACACACACACACACACTGATGGGGGAACAGATGCACCAGTTTCATATTTAAACAGCGAGGAGCTGGACGTGAAAATGAGCACTGCATTGGGCTGAAACAACAGAAAACAGTGTATGATAGGGCCGCTGATGTTGTAAAGTTAGTCATTTATTTGCTTAATTAAGTCAAATGCATGTTCTGATCTGACAGAGTCAGTGCAGTTAAAACGATGGTGTTAATGAATATTTGTCTTTTAATCCCCAACTTATATCCTTCTTCTGCTTTTGGCTCTAGTCGCACAAAACAATCTTGTTTTTCCCTTGAATTGCTTATTTTTCTGACCCCACCGGAAGACATTTTTTAATTATTTAGTCATTGCTTCTCAAGTGAATGCATCTTCATTTAAAAAAGTTTCGATATTTATCCTGGAAAACAACACCAATACTTTTTTATACTAAGAAAAACATGTTTTGCAGGGATGATAGCGGTTCTCCGTCTCTCTGCTGTTCTTTCTGAGGGTCATGTCGTGTCGCTGATGTGCTTGCTGAAAATGTGTGTGTGTGTGTTTCCAGTGAGGAAGTAATGATCCGTGGAGCAGGTATCCTGTGCTGTTTATCCCCAGAGCGATCTCAGCCAGAGACTCGGCTAATAATAAACGGCACGCGCCGCTCTTCAGATGGCTACACACACACTCTCTCAAACTTACACACACCTGACGGGCCTGCGGTCCTCTGGATTCTCTTCTGTAAGCACAAAAAGTTGCTTTTATCGACTTTGTTCTGCAGCTTACGAGTCTTCTTTGTAGACGCTGACAGGTTTGCATGATGGTAAATACAAGCTGGCCTTTGCACACTGAGTCCGCATGCGGAATTTACACACGTCAAAAAATTAATTCGACCTCACGTTATGTCAATCACGCTTGCACAATGCCTCCAAAACTTTCATCAGTCAAAAAAAAAAAATTATGAACAGGTTTGATTTTCTGCGTTTTCGCTCCCGTAAAAACGCATTTTGAGAGACGTTTTGACAACTCAGAGCCACCATACATATTAATCTAGCAAAAATACTACAAATATTATTATATCACAGCTATAATTATAGCACATCAAGTCTCTGTAAAGCTGTGTGTGTGTGCGTGTGCGTGTGTGTGCGTGTGTGTGCGTGTGTGTGTGTGTGTGTGTGATCGGATCCATAGACATACTGCCAGGTGTTCGGGATCAATTGATTCACAGAAATCAGTGGTCTTCTTTTTAATATGTGGCTCCAGTATTGTTAAACCAGTTACATTTTAGTTAAACCAGTTTCAGTGAAACTTTGAATCGGTCGGTCTGGATAATTCCGCGGGATAGGAGGGGAAACTCTCCTCTCTACGCGATCGCAGTAGTGGATGAACACAATCTCCTCAGGACAAACAAATCATCCTCACTGGGCTACTTGAAGACGGCACTTTGTCTTGAAAAGTGGATCCCGTTCCGGTGGTCCCTGTGCCGGTGGATCGTGTTCTGGTGGTCCCTGTGCCGGTGGATCGTGTTCCAGTGGTCCCTGTGCGGGTGGATCGTGTTCCGGTGGTCCCTGTGCCGGTGAATCGTGTTCCAGTGGTCCCTGTGCCGGTGGATCGTGTTCTGGTGGTCCCTGTGCCGGTGGATCGTGTTCCGGTGGTCCCTGTGCCGGTGGATCGTGTTCTGGTGGTCCCTGTGCCGGTGGATCGTGTTCGGTGGTCCCTGTGCCGGTTGATCGTGTTCCGGTGGTCACTGTGCCGGTTGATCGGGTTCCAGTGGTCCCTGTGCCGGTTGATCGTGTTCCGGTGGTCCCTGTGCCGGTGGATCGTGTTCCGGTGGTCCCTGTGCCGGTGGATCGTGTTCGGTGGTCCCTGTGCCGGTGGATCGTGTTCCGGTGGTCCCTGTGCCGGTGGATCGCGTTCCGGTGGTCCCTGTGCAGGTGGATCGTGTTCCAGTGGTCCCTGTGCTGGTGGATCGTGTTCCAGTGGTCCCTGTGCTGGTGGATCGTGTTCCGGTGGTCCCTGTGCCGGTGGATCGTGTTCCGGTGGTCCCTGTGCCGGTGGATCGTGTTCCGGTGGTCCCTGTGCCGGTGGATCGTGTTCGGTGGTCCCTGTGCCGGTGGATCGTGTTTGGTGGTCCCTGTGCCGGTGGATCGTGTTCCGGTGGTCCCAGTGCCGGTGGATTGTGTTTCGGTGGTCCCAGCGCCGGTGGATCGTGTTCCGGTGGCCCCTGTGCTGGTGGATCGTGTTCCGGTGGTCCCTGTGCCGGTGGATCGTGTTCCAGTGGTCCCAGTGCCGGTGGATTGTGTTCCGGTGGTCCCTGTGCCGGTGGATCGTGTTCTGGTGGTCCCTGTGCCGGTGGATCGTGTTCCGGTGGATCGTGTTCCGGTGGTCCCTGTGCCGATGGATCGTGTTCCGGTGGATCGTGTTCCGGTGGATCGTGTTCCGGTGGATTGTGTTCCGGTGGTCCCTGTGCTGGTGGATCGTGTTCCAGTGGTCCCTGTGCTGGTGGATCGTGTTCCGGTGGATCGTGTTCCGGTGGATTGTGTTCCGGTGGTCCCTGTGCTGGTGGATCGTGTTCCGGTGGATTGTGTTCCGGTGGTCCCTGTGCTGGTGGATCGTGTTCCAGTGGTCCCTGTGCTGGTGGATCGTGTTCCAGTGGTCCCTGTGCTGGTGGATCGTGTTCCGGTGGATTGTGTTCCGATGGTCCCTGTGCTGGTGGATCGTGTTCCAGTGGTCCCTGTGCTGGTGGATCGTGTTCCGGTGGTCCCTGTGCCGGTGGATCGTGTTCGGTGGTCCCTGTGTGGGTGGATCGTGTTCCAGTGGTCCCTGTGCCGGTGGATCGTGATCCGGTGGTCCCTGTGCGGGTGGATCGTGTTCCGGTGGTCCCTGTGCCGGTGGATCATGTTCCGGTGGATCGTGTTCCGGTGGATCGTGTTCCGGTGGTCCCTGTGCCGGTGGATCGTGTTCCCGTGGTCCCTGTGCCGGTGGATCGTGTTCCGGTGGATCGTGTTCCGGTGGATCGTGTTCCGGTGGTCCCTGTGCTGGTGGATCGTGTTCCCGTGGTCCCTGTGCTGGTGGATCGTGTTCCGGTGGTCCCTGTGCCGGTGGATCGTGTTCCGGTGGTCCCTGTGCCGGTGGATCGTGTTCCAGTGGTCCCTGTGCCGGTGGATCGTTTTCCAGTGGTCCCTGTGCCGGTGGATCGTGTTCCGGTGGTCCCTGTGCCGGTGGATCGTGTTCCGGTGGTCCCTGTGCCGGTGGATCGTGTTTCGGTGGTCCCTGTGGTGTACCTTCAAGTTCACCTTTCCTTGCACTTGAGTCCTCCACCATTTTCCTTTGTGTTTGTGACGTGACAATAATATGTTATAATGGAATTAATTCATTGGCATATTTAACTAATAACAATTTAATGATGACTTAATCTATTAATCATGTATAATCTTCATTAGTTACTGATGCGGTAATCATTAATAAAAGTTTAGTTCTTCATAAGTCATACATTAACTCATGATTATCTGTGCATTAGTTAAGCGTGTATTAATGCATATTAGTGCGCCCGTATTGTAAAGTGTTACCAATTTCCTTAACAACATTGAAAGCTCTCAAATATGGATGAACAGCCGTATAGGTATACCGAGAGCTATATATCAAGCAATTTTCAGTCCTCGTGGTTTTAGACGCGACATGTGAATGGCCTCTTACGCAGTTTACATGCTGTCAGTGTGAAAGCACAGGCCGTGAATGCAGTGAATGTTCACAAGCTTAGACACAAGATGTGTTGAACGTGCCTCACCAATGCAAAAGACTCATAAACACCCTATTTTAGTGGGTTGTTATGTAGCCACAGGAAAACAAATCTGTGAGCGATTAAATGGCATATGAATGAGGCCAGGAAATCTGCTGCAGATGGGACACAATAAAACCTCTGTCTGTCGTTTCCTCCAGTGAGTCAGTAAATGAGTTCAGGTGAGGGCGGATGTTTTAACGCATCCACACGGGCTGGTACTGCTGACTTCACCACCGCATCAAGCCAGGAGCTACAGGAGAGGCCGATAAAGAGATGAGAGAGAATCCGGATGGACTGGTACTCAAGCGAAAGTTTTTTTTCTATTGTTATCTCCCAGTTGTTCTTTGATTGGTTCATTCTGTGACAGACTGCAGATAGCTGCCCTCTCGTATATGTGCCGCTCCCGGCACAGAGAGATAAAAAAACTTTAAAAAAAACTCATACCCTTCCAGAAAATGAAGGACTGTGTAAACCAGTTTTATCCGTTTGCTTGGTTCTTCTCTGCAGTTCACAAGAAATGTATAAAAATGACCCCAGTGTTCTCATGTGCACCACCAAAATAACTGAGGATTCCTGCTTGTGTGCTCAGATGTCACAGCGCTTTTTGACAATGTCTACAATCAAATTACAACCAAACGTTTGTGCAGTGTTTTACTTGTAACATCTGCAGCACTGCTAGAAGGAGGACAGCACACTCTAGAAGTCGCCGGGTTACAAACGGCCCAAGGGCAACTCAGAGCTGGGTAAATACTGAACACAATTTTACACAAACTACAATTTTAAACATGACATCGGGTTGCACACTTAAACCCAATGTCACTTCATTTTGACCAAAAGCTGGGTTAATTTGACCTCATAAATATTTATTATTTCCAGTTTTCTTGTGTCGGATATCAGTTATTTATATATTTATCGCGGCATTGTGAGAGGATGTGTCATAGAGGGAGGGTATGTGCCATCCAGGGGTGCTTACCAATTCTTAATTTGTGCATCCTCGTTTCCTTTCCTCACTCCTTAGCTCGGCCCCTTCAGGACGCGAGGAAAAGACGCAAGGACGGAGGACTTGAATCAAGTGAATTGATATATCCTCGCTCCTTTAACGTCACTTCAAAGCGGCGTCAGTTAATGATGACCGCTGGATTTAGTCGGGATTCTTAAACATTAGAGATAACTATTTATATTGTAAGCTTCAGCCTCCACAAAATATCTGTCCATATTTTAGGGTGCGTTCACACTTGTAGTTCAGTTCGTTTGGTTCGTTTGGTCCGGACCAAAAAACAAAAACAAACATAATAGTCCTGGTCCGCTTAGCGTTCACACTGGCATTTTTAACAGCGAACCTAAAGTTACCGAACCAAAGGCACAGGGAGACGCTCACAACCTGATTGGTCGGCTTATATGACGTAGGAGCTCGCTTACCGAACATTCAGAACAATGCTGTGTGCGGATTACACGCGCGGGCATTTTATGCGTGTACATGGTATTATTTTTTACCAGAGAACTCATGAAGAGCTCATGAAATGTTCAAAACATTCAAAACAACGCTGTGTGCTGGATTAAACGCGATCATTTTATGCGTGTAACACATTTGGCATTATTTCTTACCAGAGAACTCATGAAGAGCTCATGAAATGTTCAAAACAACGCTGTGTGCTGGATTAAACGCGATCATTTTATGCGTGTACATGTGGCATTATTTTTACCCGCTGAGAACTCATGAAGAGCTCATAAAATGTTCAAAACATTCAAAACAGCAGCAGATTTCCTCCGTTGTGCAGAACAGAGACGGCCGCTGTCGTCTGCACCTGCTAATAATGGGCAACACAGGAACTTTGATGAGAAGAGCCAGGTATGCTTTTTGTGTGTTTTAGCATTTTCGAAACATGCTCGTCTGACCAAATATTGATGAGGCACTTCCTCGTTGCTCCACGTTTGCCCTCTAACGTTAAAGTTACTCATTTTGGATACACCGATCTTTCCGCGTCGTCAAATCAGCTGCATTATGCGTCGCATCTTGTGACATTACGTCCGGTTTTTGGTCCGTTTACATGTCTTTGGTCCGTGTTGCGTTCATATATCAATCGAACCGCACCAGAGTTCGTTTGGAAGCGGACCGAGACCCATCTTTTTAGCGCTCTCGGTCCGCTTGTTTGGTGCGCACCAGGGTTCAGATGGCAGCGTTCACATATGTTCAAATGAACCGCACTAACCGAGCAACCGCACCAGGGTTCGTTTTAATCGAACCAAACATGACAAGTGTGAACGCACCCTAAATCAATATTACCAGCTATTATTAACAACGAATTCCAGTTATTAACTGCTTTTTCCAGCCTGGTCTCATTGGAAAAACGTACCTGTGGCAATGTTTTTGCAAACCTCAAAATAGGTACCAATAGGTACATATCTCGACAGTTTCAAAGTGAAATGTCCACTGGGTGGCGCTAAAAGCTTAGTTTTTTTCCGGAACAGATGTGCGTGAATCTGGTTACGTTGGTTTTTTAACGTACACCCACACTAAACCCTAAACCGACCCGATAGTGTTAACAAAAGCAAATGTGACAAAAATAAGATTGTATCCATGCCATTTGAGCTTGTGTTCTGAACTCGTCTTTGAGCTCTTTTATCGTGACCTGTTTCTCACGGGATTCGTTACCGAGCTTTCAGCATGGCAAGTTCAAATCTGTACCAGCTGAACTATCGAGCTTAATAGGTCAGAAAATCCCAACATATGGAGCTGGTTAAGTGACACAAACTCCAAAATGTATTCGTTTACAAATCATGGACTATGGTAAAAAAAAAGAAAACGATAAAAAATGCTGTCTTACTGCCTCCAGTGTTCATTTCACTTTGAAACTGTCGCGATATGCACCTATTGGTACGTATTTTGTGGTTTGCAAAAACTATTTTAAACTTTTGAACGTTGCCACAGCTACGTTTTGCCAATGAGACCAGGTTTAGTTGTATTATAGTTGTATAATATTACACTCTAAAAAATGCTGGGTTAAAAACAACCCAAGTTGGGTTGAAAATGCACCAACCCAACAATTGGGTTGTTTTAACCCAATGGTTGAGTTGTTTTAACCCAGTGGTTGGGTTAAATGTTGCTTAAGACAACCCAATTGCTGGGTAAGAACAACTCAACCATTGGGTTAAAACAACCCAATTGTTGGGTTGGTGCATTTTCAACCCAACTTGGGTTGTTTTTAACCCAGCATTTTTTAGAGTGTAGTTATTTGATATTAATAAATGTTGTTATTTGACAAACATTTCTGTCTTGTACATGTAAACATAATAATAATGATTAATAAACTGCACGATGTGAAGGGGGAGGAGAATTAATGCTTGCGTCACGTTTAGTCGATAAAACAATTCTGCAAAGGATACTCCTGTGTATCCTCGGTCGTGACTCCTCAGGAAGCTCCTCACTCCTCCATCCTCGCGGTGCAGTTAAAGAAATTAAGATCTCCTACAAGATGGCTGAGCTCCATCGGTTCCGGGTCATAGGATGGAGGACGGAGGAGCGAGGAAACGAGGAGGGATATTGAGAACCACCCCAGGTGGTTGTAGCATGGGGACTTCAAACCATGATGGCCGCCAAGCCCTGGACTACAGTTCCCAGGTTCCTCAGCGGTGTAAGCTCAACACAGTTGTTGAGAAAAGCTGTAAATGAGCTGAAAAAAGAGAGACGGCATGTGTCTAGATATAGAGAGAAGCTGGAAGAGTGGTTTTGGGTTGTAAAGTTTTGAGTTAAATAAGCTTTATTTATAGTCTGGAGCTAAAAAAAAAAAAGTCTGTACCCATCAGTTTTCTCTCTCCGACTGCTGCAGACTTTTGGCATCTATTGTAGACTCATCTAGACTGAAAATGGGGCAAAAATCTGAGCAAAAGTCATGGAGTGTTTTCTAGTCGACACCATTACGACTAAATGTTTGCTAAGTAGTATGTCCTACTAAAGCAAGGTTTTGACTCTGGTATGCGTATACAAGCCCAGTGCATTATGGGTGTTGAAGTTCTCATAACTATTTGGGATTTCAGACCATTTTGTTGCTTCCGTACTCTTTTAAACACATGCTAATATTGAAAATGAACCGAAGTTCTGTGGAAAGGTCTATCAGTTGAATGTCACAATTAATAACATGCTCACTGCTCAAGCCTTGAAAACGTATCATCTGTTCAAACACATCCTGACATGTCGGGTTAATAAACCTGCAAATTGTAAGGCAGCACCAAAGCTATCACAGTGTTCTTCTGGGTGCCATTTAATGCTGAGCGAATACGATTATGGTTCTAATTAAATTGTTATCTCAGCGGAAGGAAAGAAAACCAGAGAGAGAGACGGACAGAGACCAAAGTTGGGCGGTCTGAAAGTAAAGCGGCAGGTAATTGCTTTGAGGACGGACAATGAGATGCGGGTGAGAACGGCTGTGATACGGACATGAGGTGGAGAAGGGAATGGACAGGATTAATTAGCATACGAGGAAAACACAATGATACCTACGGCTAAACTGGCCCGTAATTGAAATCCCCAAAGATAGGGCATTCATTCCCAAAATCTCTCATTTATTAACTGCGTCAGATGATTGGGTCACTTTGGGGAAAGCGTCGGCTAAAGGAATAAATGCAATGTAAACGGATAAAATGCTGAGCGAGAACGTTCTGTTGGAGAGTATGAATCTGGTATTTTTAAAGTTTTTAGTCTTTAATAAATGTGTTTATCATATGTGTATCATGTTTGATACATCAGGTTTTAAGCCTATTATAGTATGATATTAGCCTAGAAATCTAGACGCACCCTAGCAAATCTAAACTGCCGTGAGTGTCGTCTAGCAACTCTCAATACCCTTCTAAACGCCAAACTCTGGTCGGGCCAATCACATCGTGTATAGAGCCGGTGGGCGGGGCATAATGACGGCCGAGTTGCGTTTGCGTGCTTCTAGTAAACACAGAAACTGGCGAACGGCGGTCTTTCGAATCAGCTTTGACCGCGACTCTGGAAGACTTGGAGTTAAGCTTTTCTCTGAGAAAAGAACAAAGAACGGCACTGAAGTCATTCTTAAGAAGGGAAGATGTGTTCGGAGTTTTGCCGACCGGATACGGCGAAAGTTTAATCTGACATCTTGATGTGGATCTGACTTGTCAGGCTAGTATGATATGATGTATATTTAGAGCTCATATTGTTTTAGGTTTTAAAATTACAAACATTTGTACATTAGAATAAATTATATATAGTTTTTTGACAGAAGGATTATGAGCAAAAAGGCAAACATTTGTAGATTGTTTTACTCATATATTGTTATAGCAATATTCCCCAAAAAACATAAATAAAAAGCTGGATTTTCTCCATATAAATTTTAATAAATTCAGTTTAGGTGTTATGAACATCCACCCAAGTCAAAGAAGAGAAATGACTCACTTCACTAATAAGATACTAATGTGATAATATTAGTAATATACTAATAGAAAAAAAAAAACTAATATGAGTTACATCTTTAAAATGTGAATATTTAAGCCAATATACTGTATATGTGAGAGAGAGAGAGAGAGAGAGAGAGAGAGAGAGAGAGAGAGAGAGAGAGAGAGAGAGAGAGAGAGAGAGAGAGAGAGAGAGAGAGAGAGAGTGAGAGAGTGAGAGAGCGTGTGAAATGAAAATTGTATCTCTTTGATCCGAAGCCGCTCTAGAAGGTTCTGGCATAATTGCAGTATTTCATATCAGCAGCAGAAATCAGCAGGGCTTTACAGCAACAGCAGATTGGCTGTGTGTGTGTGTGTGTGTGTGTGTGTGTGTGTGTGTGTGTGTGTGTGTGTGTGTGTGTGTGTGTGTGTAAGCTCTGGGTTCTGTCTCAGCTGATATGGGTCACAGTCTGTTCATCAGCTTCTGTGATAAAGTGAAAGAAAGATCAGTTTCTTCAGTATTTTTGTCTTGTTAAAAATATCTGTTCGATAAATTCTCAACTTGTGTAAGATATTAAAGGGGTCATGACATGGCCAACATCTTATGGTCCTTTATGTTCTCTTATAAGGTAAATAAAGTTATTACACACACACACACACACACACACACACACACACACACACACACACACACACACACACACACACACACACACACACACAAAAACATGTCCAGCATAGGCAAATGTCAGCTCTTAAGTGACTGAACTGCAGTGGGTGGGGCCTATTGTACCAGTGGGCGGAGCCTATAACTTCTGGTCGATGTCATTTGCCAGTGTGACATCACAGATCCCACAATATCAAAATGAGCTGTTATTGGAGCTTGATTAAATAAAAGCTTTGTTTAGAATTAGGAGGATGTTTTAAGCTCTGAAACGTATGCCTGGTTCAGACTACAAGATATTTTTGTCTGTTATGATAGTTACTGAGTCAGATCACGCGATTTTTACTCCTAAAATCGTGTCGTGTCCTGGACCAGAAACATGTCAGACTACACGCTGCTACTCGACCAATCATCGCTTGTTGTCGGCGTGTGTGATGTCATCGACTTTCAGAAACAAGAGCGTAAACAAACAAAGTCTGAAGCAGCGTGATTTGGCTGTTTTATGTTTAGAAAAGCGCAAAAATAGAAAGAAAACCCAACAAAGGACATGTTCCTGGCTTGCTGGAAGAGGACATTACGGGCTGTCAATCCTCCAAGGAGAACTTGAGGTAAAATATTGTTCTTTTTATATTAAATATTGAGTTATTAGCCAGTATTAAATTCTTCCCACCACAGTGTATTTGTAAAACATCTTTTAAGCTTACATTCCCTTAACGTTACTCGTCGGGTTGCTGAAGGGCTTCCGCTATCGTTCGCCAGCATTTTTCTTATTTAGTTGTGGTAGTCCGTCGATGGCACACCGTACAGGCAGGAATACTCCACAAACTCCACAAATCTTTCCTCCATTTTATAATTCCACCTAAAGTTAGCGGCTCCGTCATCTGTCGTGCGTTTCGCCGTGTTTGAAAGCTGTGTCCGTAAACTGTCTGTGCTCCGGTTGGTCAGCGTCACACGTGACAGAACCCGTCGTGAAGGACCGCAAAAAAAATTAAACATGCTAGTCTTTCTGTCAGGACGTCGGGAACTATCGCAGATGCGGTTGTCGTATACTATGACACACTATACGAGATGAAACGATCGATTCTTGCGTCCTGACGTCCATTATCGTTGACGAATCCCTACGACACCTTCCGTCACACAGATCGTGCCAAATTCAGGCTAATATCGTGTCGTCTGAACCAGGCATTACAGGATGTTTTATTAGAACAAAGACTCTTATATATCAAAAGATCAAGACAAACCTGATTTCTCATACGGATTCAAAAGGATCCAATTAAGACAAAATATCTTCACATCTTCACACATTATATATATAGTATGATATAGTATAATATATAAAGGCTTTAAGCGAAGCCATTCTTTCACCAAAACCCTTAAAATAAAGATTATGTAAGGGATAATCCACGGCTAGCCATGCATTAAAGGATTTTAATGCACGGCATAGAGGCGAAGAACCTCTAGGTCGTGAATTAAAATCATTTAAAGGGGGGGTGAAATGCTGTTTCATGCATACTGATCTTTTTACACTGTTAAAGACTTGGAATCCCATACTAAACATGGACAAAGTTTCAAAAGTTAAGGTGGACGTTTGATGGGAGTATTTCTTTGTCAAAAATACTCCTTCCGGTTAGTCATAAGGTTCGGCAAGTTTTTTGAGATCATGCGTCCCCTTTGACCTTAATGGGGGCGGAATTTCCTTGTATGGGCCGTACGGACAATTCTACCGGAAGCGCGTGAGAGAGAGCGAGGGAGAGAGAGAGCGAAAGTAACAGGCTACGTCCTGCTCTAGTCGTTTTTGCTGCTGCTCCTGTTCAACTGCAGCCTCTGGGTCTGATTCCGGATCATAGATGTATGGCTGTATCTGATTAAAAGCCATATTTTTAGTTTGAATAAAGTTTTTTCCCGCTGTTAGGGATGACACAGCTTTACGACGCACTCGACTCAACACAATAGCAGCGGCGTGCACACGTCACTATTTAGCTCCGCTCACACGACACGCCCCCACCCGCTCGGCTTTTTTCGGAAAGACTCGGAACAGCGCATCTTTCTTATATAATTATAAAAAAAATAAAGACTTTTCGGAGATATGCAGGATGCAATGCTACTCTATAGGTACTCAAGATTGACATGAGATTGACTGAAACTGAGTGTTTCACCCCCCCTTTAATGCATGGCTAGCCGTGGATTATCCCGCTTATACCATGGTTATTTGCCAAGTTAAAAACAAGTTAAAGCTGTAACTGATGTTTTTTAAGAGACGGGTTAAAATGACGGTTGATTTCTTACGTTTTGTTAGTTCTAGCACACCGTCACTTTAAATAAAGTAGAGGCATCGAAATGTTTTTATATGAACAAATTACCACATTTATTTAAATACATTATTAAAGGAAAGAGACAGAGAACTGAACTAGAAAGATCAGAGAGAGAGAGAGAGAGAGAGAGAGAGAGAGAGAGAGAGAGAGAGAGAGAGATGCGTTGGTGATCTCTTCATGTCAGTCTGAGATCCCCACGTTGCTTAAGCAAATCGAACATAACTAAATGGTTATTTAATGGATTTATTAAAATTATTTATGAATGACAGGCAACACTGCAGTGACAAGGCAATCTTTATTTGAACGAATCATCATTATTAGCCTAGTGTGAAATAAACCCCGCGTCATAAAGACACATTACATTTAATGCATTAAATTAAATAATAATATAGGTGCTGGAGTCTGTCAGTGTAGGTGTCACGAACATCATAGAATTTAAAAAACGCACGACACACGGCAGCATGTTCCGCACCTCGGTGTCATGCAGGTGTCAGTGTCAGTCGCGATAATGTCAGTGACATGACAATGAAGACCGCATGTGCCACGGAGGTGCCAATACAATACACGTATACATATCTGCGCATAGTGACATATGTGCCATTGGCTTCTGTGTGTCACGTAATGTCTCATGTCACTTAAAGTTGCCATAGATATACGTGGTTGATACTACCAGCTGCCACTGTCACTCTGTTTGCAAGTAACTGTGTTACTATGGTTACCAGTGTTTATAGTGGCGAATTAATTTCGAACTGTAATCAAACTGACTGGAACTACCTGTTAGGGCTGGTCGATTCCGATTACAATTCCTGTTTACGGACAAAGTCGATTCCTAGAATCGATTCCGCACTGTTGTTTTCGATTCCTTTTCGATTCTATTTTTTTTTTTTTTTTTTTTTACAAATTCGATGGAGGAACCTAGTTCCGGAGTGACCACAGGATACAAGGAGAAAGTATCCTTCTCCGAAACTTTATTTGTAAAATGATGATACATTTCCATAACTCTGATGAATTTTAAATGATGGATTCTCCTGAAATGGCCCATATAGCCCAGATGTAAATGCGATTTAGCCTAATAAATAAAACGGATAGCACATTATTCATGGATGTGCATTTATTGCATGTTTAAAACTACATGACATCTAAAATATATGTGCACAGTTAAGTTAAATGACTACATTCAAATAAGTGCTTTTGCACAGAATGAGGCAAAATAACCACAGTATTAAAAAAAACAATAAGAGTGCGCAGTTTATTTGTCAATCAGATGCGCGAGCAAGTTGCGTTCATTACTATAGCAACATTAGACTCGGTCATTAAGCTGTACTCTAGTCTAGGCGCATTTTCGTTCAGTTATCAATGGATTAAAGAAAAGAAAAGAAAATAGAAAATTAAAATAAGACCCTCACATCTGCATCTGCAAGGAGCACTCAAAACCTACCGTTGTGGACAACAGAACCATTTTTGTGAGTTTTTTGTGTGCAAAATGTAGCAAACTTGTCCACGATGCAGGATCACAGAAGAAAACAATGACAATAAACACTATTAAACTAAGTGAATGAAAGGTATAGTAATAATCAGCTATATGCGTTAACATATCGCTTGATTTGAACGTTTAATACCATAAAAATAAGTAGTTAGAATTACGTTCTAGTGACGTCATCACGCAATGACGCAAAAAAAAAAACGCTGCATTGCTTTATTTTTAACTCGTTATTTGAAACTAACTGTTCAAAAGAACCTTTTGCAAAAATTAAATAGACTTCCAATCATTATTAGTAAGCAAGAGACAAGTGAATAAAGTGGAGTCGATTCCCCGCGACGGAATCGATTCCCAACGCCTTGGAATCGAGGAATCGATTCTTTTTGGAATCAATTCCCAGCCCTATTACCTGTGCATTAAACGGTTTTACTGAACACCTTCCAGCCAATCAGAATCGAGTATTAAAACAGAGCATGGCATAAATGTTGTTATTATAATAAAGATTAATGAGAATTAAATCTCAAACTGTGCAGAAATCACGTGGGTTTGGGAAAGGAACTGAGACTATTGTGTCATGCTGTGTTTACAGTAATGCATTCACATAATAAGTGGAAAATAATACCCAAAAAGTGCTTGTTTTTGTTCCTTGTGTCTCTGCCATTACATTAATATCACATCGGAGCGGCTGCGTCCCCTCAAGGTAAGAGGTAAAACGTTAGTGAGTCATGTCTTTTTGTGTTAAACTCGGAGAAGATCTAACCTTTCGAACCACTTTTGTTGTTATCGGCTGAACGATGAAGACAGAGAGATGCAGAAAAGATGAGAATTGAAGTGAGAGAAGGAAAAAGTGCTCAGTCAAGACAGGAAATGAAACCCTGTGGCGAGATCCGCTCCTCCTAAACTCCTTAATGGTGTTTTTCAGATCCTCCTGCCCAATTATTAAGCACTGTAACACGGATCAAACCGTCCAGAAGCTGTCTGAGCGACTGGAAACCACACTCACGTCCACGGTTACATGAGGACATCTAACCAAGGGTTTGAGTATAACCTACTGCAAAACAGTTTTCACATTCCTTTAAAGTGCCCCAATCATGCTTTACCACATATTCTCTTTCATGCACTGCGTAATCGAACCGTCTGTGAATGTAAAAGTTCTGCAAAGTTTTAAAGATCAAAGTGCAGATGAATTGAGTTTTTTGTCTCCCAAAAGAAGTGATTCTGAACTGAGTCGTCAGTAATTCAGTCTTACTTCCTGCTGAACATACATAACTCATTTGCATAATGCCAGCCTGTGGTCCTCATTGGCTGAGCAGCGTCTCTTTGCCCCACCCTCAATCCCTGTAGCTGTATCTGAGGCTGGAAGAGTTTGGTTGGTGTTGTTCATGTGAAGCTGTTTTCTGCTGCTAAAGCAAATCCACTTTGATGAGATTGATACGGTCAAACCCACGCCATCGTTACTGTTCGTATCACGAGCTGAGATTCAGATATGATAATCAGCGCTTGGTTTCTGACCAATCACAGCAGACTGGGCCGTCTGACCAATCAGAGCAGAGCAGCTGTCAGAAAGGCGGGGTTTAGAGAGACTGAATCTTTAATCGTTTCAGACACTGAGAGAAAAGAGCTGATGCTGCAGTGGATATTATGAGAAAATTAAAGTGTTTTCAAGTTCAAGTTCAAGTTCAAGAGTTTTATTTGTCACATACACAGTTATACAGAATACAACCGGCAGTGAAATGTAAACAGGTCCGCTCCATGGACAGCAAATAACAATTAACAAAAAAAGCACAATAAATTATAAAATAGGAATAGGATAAGGTGCTATATATATTCATATGTAGAATTATGAATAAATCAAGTAAAAGAAATAAGAGATGTGGAATAAAATAAGTGAGATAGTAAACTGGAGACTATAAAAATAAATACGTGGATTACAGAAGTGCAGGAGTGTAATGTGCAAACAGCATTATAATGAGTAGTGACATGAACACAAGAATAAAGTGCAGTGCAATATCAGTGTGTGAGTTTGTTAATACTGAGTGAGGTCAAGTCACATGTTGTTAAGTGACAGCGTTCAGGAGTCTGATGGCCTGTGGGAAGAAACTCCTCCTGAGTCTCTCAGTTTTGGCCATCAGGCTACGGAAGCGCTTACCAGAAGGCAGCCGGGTGAAGTGGGGGTTGGCCGGGTGATTAATGTCCTTGATGATTTTTGTAGCTCTGCCTCTGCATCGTTTGATATAGATGTCCTGCAGAGACGGGAGAGCTGACCCTGAGATGCGCTCGGACAAGCGCACCACTCTTTGCAGGGCTTTGCAGTCGTGACTGGTGCTGTTACCATACCACGCTGTGATGCACTGAGTCAGTAAACTTTCTATCGCCCCTGAATAGAAAGTTTTCAGGATAGCTGGTGGTTTTTGACCTTGGATGAATGTAAACCTATTCAAAATTAGGACATTTTAAACAGCATAACAGGGGCACCTAGGGCTGGGCGATGTGGCCCAAAAAAATTATCACGATATAATTTTCCATATCAGTCAATATCGATAAATATCACGATACATGTAAAATCTTTATTTCTTTAAAGTTTAAAGGCATATTTTTGCTCCTGAGTGAAACATGACAAAAAAAACTTCCCAAACAGGTGAACAATTTATTAAAACTAAGGTAGATTTATTTATTAAAATCTTAATTGTGGTCAGCATTTTTTACTTTACACTGTATATCAATAAAATCATTACTTATTGTGTAATTAGTAAAACACTAAAAACACAAACAGGCAAGAAAAAATGGTAAATGGTCCACTGTGCATCTCTCTCTCTCTCTCTCTCTCTCTCTCTCTCTCTCTCTCTCTCTCTCTCTCTCTCTCTCTCTCTCTCTCTCTCTCCTCTCTCTCTCTCTCTCTCTCTCTCTCTCTCTCTCTCCGACACACACACACACAAATACACACACACACCTGGGTTGGCCGCGAGAGGAGGGAGAGAGCAAAGTTCAGTATTTGTGGATCTCCAGTAAGGGCTGTCTAGTCTATTTTATTCATTTTAAACACCAGATGACATTATTTCTCTTTTGATACAGGCGTCAAAGACAAACAATTATGATAGCGATCATGTACAAGTCCGATGTTTTAGCGTTAGCTTGTTGTAAGTTACCCACTACAACTAACAAGGTGATAAGCCTGTGTGTGAATGTAGTTAATGTAGATTTACCGCTGTGTTGGGCTCAATGTTATCTGGAAGAACTTAGAAGAAGCACGATCATTTAATAATTAAATCCCGTGTGGTGAACGTGAACCTATGATAAGCATGCAGTCCACGTACGTCGCTGTTTTATGTTGGATGGGATCGCCAAAATATCTCCAAACCACTGAAGTTGAGCGAAATAACTTGTCAGTGATATCTGTGTCCGCCGAGCTGGTCGTGGGCTCTGAGTTTTCTCCACTATTGCTCATTTTTATCGCTCCACTTCACTCTGATCCTCAATCCTGTCAGTCACTGACTGTAAACAACAGCGCGTGCCGCACTCAGAAGCCCGGTCTGCAATACGCATGCGCAGCATTACGCATAACGCGCAAGCATTATATCGAGAATTTATCGAACTGTTGTTATCGTTTTATCGAGGAAAATTATATCGTATCGGTGATAATTATCGTTATCGTTTTATCGCCCAGCCCTATAGGGCACTTTAAAGGATTGTTAAAAAGTGTAAAATCCACATGTACACTCTGCTTATTAAAAGCCTGAAACATGAAGTAAAATTATTTGTATGTTTCCTTTTAAAGTTGTTAAAGACTGACTGCAAAGAGGCAGAAGACCTTGAAATAGAATTATTAAAAACATACCAGCGATTAAAGTCAAACGACCTCAAGCTTTTTCAAAAGGTTGGTGTTGATAAAACTGCCATTGCCTTTCTGAAAAAAAAAAACATTACTCATTTCCTAAAACTTTCCTTGACTAGTAATGATGCATGTGTAAGTATAACTTCTTTTTCCCCTACTTGTTTTTACTTTAACTATAATCTGTCATGGGTCTTCTTTAAAACGAGATCAAACCTATTCTCTGCTCTCAATCTTCAAATGTTTATGACAGCTTTTGGACAGATATTCTTGTCCTCTATGGACCTGTGTAACTTTTTATAACTGACACAAGGGTCAGCAGGGCTGGACTGGGGCTAAAACTCGGCTCTGGCATACCCAGCACATCCGGCCCATGAGTTCCCCGTGAATGTTTTTGCTGGGGTTGGGGCCTTAAATTGGAGTATATTAATAAAACTAGGACAAGGACAAATAATGATAGATATTATCGAATTTGCTGCAAATGCAGATAAACTTAATATTGCTTTTTTGTCACACACAAATGCCCTTGGCAGTAAAGCACTGATGATTTTGAGCTAGGACGCAGTAAAGTAAATTTACTTCTTTTAAATGCTGTCATCATTTACTCTCTCTCGTGTCCTTCCAAACCTGTCTGACTTCTGTGAAACACAAAAGAAGATGTTTTGAAGAATGTTGGCAACCACGCCATTTTGGTTTGACTACCATTGGAATATTGTATGAACAAAAAAGCAGACTCAAATTGTTTTATTTTATGCTACACAGAAATAAATTCATTTAGGTTTGGAATGACATTAGGGTGAGTAAATGATCACATTTTTGGGTTAAACAATCATATTTTTCAAGAGTTAACACATCATTTAAGTAAGACACGTGAGGCTATTTCATGAGGCTATAACATTTCATTAAATCTATTAAAAAAAGTTAATAAAACTTTTAAAGAGGAAAAAAAGTTTGTCCTTAATTGATGGGATCCAGACTTTAAAACAGTTTTATAGACTATAGTTTAACTGTAGGCCAGTTTCATTTAAATGTAAGATCATGTTCGTCACAGCGTAAAAAACATAGACTGTACACTGTAAAAAATTATTTAGAAAAAAAGTTACCTGGTTGCCTTAACATTTTGAGTTCATTGAAATTAAAATTTTGAGTTAATACAATGAAGATTTTTTGAGATTCGACAACCTTTATTAAAATATTATTAAAAGATTTTGTAATATTGGGTAATTGTGTGTGTTTTATTTCTGATGACGCAGCCAAATTGTACTATTTTAATGATTTATCAATTTTTTATGTGGTTCAGATACAATAATATTTTAAGTTTCTACTTATTACAGTTTTTTTCAATCGCTAACAAGCACGTTCCCATACTTCAGATACTTTTTCTAAACTCTTAACACAGACTAACACCTACAAAACACAATTAGCCAAATGGATCATTTTCTTATCACAAACATCTTTTGTTAAATATACACTAACTCTTCATTTCAAAACAGAACACATCTTTATCTGCACACACTAACTTTACCAAAACACTGGAAAACTGACTCAAAATTGAATTATTCTATCAAAGAATAACACTTGTTTTCACTTCACAAGGTACATGCAGTCAATCAAAGTACAGCAGGATTCAAAATACTGGCTATTGTTAACATTACTAAAACTGCACAGACTTTTGTTTCAGTTTTGCCAGTATTTGCATGCAAAACATGCAATCCGCCGTTTTTACACTAAATTTCTTGGTTGGGAACTGCATGTCCACATGTACAGTGTTCACATGTTCATATTCAAAAGCATTACAATAAAAAGCAATTCATTTTTTCTTTACTCTTTACTGCAGGAGGTACAGTAGATACACTGTATGATAGAACAGAAAAAAGATTTACAGTATTGTTTACAGTGAACAAAATATCCATGAAACACAGAAGAGCATTAGAAACAAAACAAAAAAACAACAGCAAAATCTGTTAAAGGATGAAACAAAATTGAGGGGGTGAGAGACACTAAAAAAGGCACAAAATTACTGTATCTAATCTCTGCGATCTTCAGGGTTAGGCCACATGTTTTCATACATCACTTCTGATATTATCCAAGTCGATGCACCTGGGATAAGACCACTTGGTATGTCGGATCCACCCTTAGCAATTACGAACTGTGAGGTCCCTGCAGCCAGCATCCATGGCTTCAAGGAGGGACATCTGGTCATGTGGCTGATGGTCATAAACCTTCTATCTCCATGCACAGAAGAACTCCTCTATTGGGTTGAGGAAAGGTGAATAGGGCTCCTTGACTCTCTCACTGTTCCTCTCAAAGGGAACAGTGTAGAGCTGCTTCATCCGCACTCAGTGTTTGGACAATGCCCACGTAATGGTTGTGAGGCTAATCCTATCGATATTGTCAAAAATCTCATGGTCCGCCACAATTCTAGTTTGAATATCTTGCGGTTTTATTGCATTATTTTCAAGAACCATGTCTACAATGGCAAGCTCTTGTTCATTATTGAGGAGCTTCTCCCAGAGGGTGGAAGACGTTGTATTCTTTAGAGGGACAAAACATTCTACATATGCATTACTGTATGACCTTATTGACATATTGACATGTCAAGTGAGAATAGAATTATTATCAGCTGAGATATATATATATATATATATATATATATATATATATATATATATATTTAACTGATATCATTGCTGAAGACAAGCTATACCTCCCAACAAAATGATGGATTGTTTTTGTTGTATTTACGAATGCTAACACACAACATCCCACAAAAGCAAAAACAATATTCCAAACTTTAGATACAATATAAAACCCCTGCTTCAGCAATGATATCAGTTAAATATATATATATATATATATATATATATATATATATATATATATATATATATATATATATATATATATATATATATATATATCAGCTGATAATAATTCTATTCTCACTTGACATGTCAATATGTCAATAAGGTCATACAGTAATGCATATGTAGAATGTTTTGTCCCTCTAAAGAATACAACGTCTTCCACCCTCTGGGAGAAGCTCCTCAATAATGAACAAGAGCTTGCCATTGTAGACATGGTTCTTGAAAATAATGCAATAAAACCGCAAGATATTCAAACTAGAATGCAAATGTAAGCACTGTGGAAATGTGTTCAGTGACTGCATATTGTGTGAAAACGACATGAAATGTGTGAATGGTATGGCCACAAAAAAACAATGCTGTGCTAATTGTGTTTAGAGTTTTGAAAATGTGACAACTGATTGGACAAACGCGTGTTAGCGACTGAAAAAAACTGTAAATAAATGTCCTTCATTGTATCAACTCAAAGTTTTAATTTCAATAAACTCACAATTTTTAATGCAACCAGGTTACTTACTTTTTAAGTTAAACCAACAAAAACCAACCAATTTGGCCAATATGGCTATATGGTTTATAAAACTATATAAAACATATATAATAAACTATTATATTTGTAAGTAAAAAATATGTAAACACCTGTAGAAAATACGAAAACAGGCTTGATAAAAGTGATTTATATTCTGCAATATTAAAGTAATATAGCAGCATTTTTAATAAATGTTTCTTCCAAAACACCATATTTCTTATCTGCTGTTAGCTGCAATGTAAATTGTGGTTCTGCTAAAGTGAAACGTTTGTGTGAATTGTCGTTTTCCACTTTACCTCGTCATGAACACATGCTCGCGGCTGTTTTCAGCTCATTCAACACAGAACCTGTGATGTTTCCATATCATATGATTATATAAAACTAAATTCGGAGTCAAAGTGCCGTATAGAGCAGTATTTAAACGCAGCGTACGTTCGTCAGCGGCTGCGCTGTGCGGATATTCGCCTTTGCAGTTCCATGCGCTCAAATAATAAATAAATAAATAGAAAAAAAGCGCCTAATATGGAGGGGAGGTCTCTCTCGCTTCGGCTTATCAATTCAGAAGACAAACCAATGGGCCGCTGTCACTGCATGTTGTCAGTGGCAAAAAAAAAAAAAAAAACACTACCGGCCCCAAAGTGCGTCGGCCCACCGGGCAATTGCCTGGTATGCCAGATTGCCAGTCCAGCCCTGGTAATAATGATTTCATTGGTAAAAACAGCATAGTCAGTGATTTCGGTCCTCCCATTTAGTTTCAGCTGGACCTGCAAATGTATTTGTCGAAATTCCTTTGCATCACTACTTAGTCATTCAGGCTTTACATTTCATTACATTCACTCTTCCCTTTAGTCAGTGGCTGAATCACTCAAAATACAGCCAAACACAGATGCTTTTTTCAATCATTAAAAAAATTAAAGTTCAGTCAAGCGATATTCAGATTGATGTAAATCTGCGCCTATGGCACAACTGTAACCTAGATGATGACAACAAACAAACCTGTGTGCTCGCATCCGTCAAAACCTGTTTAGTGCATGCAAAACGAGATTTCCTATTGTAAGCAGTGAAGCCCGTGTACACTAGAAATGTCAGAATGTTGAATCACAGCACATTTTCAGTTAATGCATGTTTATTTTCTGTTTTTAATGCTCTACTTCACTATTTTACCCATTTGAGTAAAGCTTGTGAACTATTTCCAAATGTATTTTATGCACATATACACTCTATTGGCAAAAGTATTGGGCCGCTCCTCCAAATCACTGAGTTCAGGTGTTCGATCTCTTCATGGCCACAGGTGTATAAATCAAGCTCTAGGCCTGCAGACGCTTCTACACACATTAGTGAAAGAATGGGTCGCTCTCAGGAGCTCAGTGAACTCAAGCGTGGGGCCGTGATCGGTTCCTAACCCATTCCTGACATTTCCTCACTACTAAATATTCCACGCTCAACCGTTAGTGGGATTATAACAAAGTGGAAGCCATTGGGAACAACAGCAACTCAGCCAGGAAGTGTTAAATCCCAGAGTGGGGTCAGCGCATGCTGAGGGTCACAGTGCGCAGAAGTCACCAACTTTCTGCAGAGTCAACAGCTCCAGACCTCCAGACTTCTGTGGCCTTCAGATGAGCTCAAGAACAGCGGAGAGAGCTTCATGGAATGGGTTTCCACGGCCGAGCAGCTCATCCAAACCTTACGCACCAAGAGCAATGCAAAGCGTGGGATGCAGTGGAGTAAAGCAGCCGCCACTGGACTCTAGAGCAGTGAGACGTGTTCTCTGAGCGACCAATCACGCTTCAGTCTGACAATCCCATGGACGAGTCTGGGTTTGGCGGTTGCCGGGAGAACGGGACTTGCCTGACTGCATTGTGCCAAGTGATTATGGGGTTGTTTTTCAGGGGTTGCGCTTGGCCGCTTAGTTCCAGTGAAAGGAACTCTTAATGCTTCACCAAGACATTTTGGACAATTTCATGCCCCCAACTTTGTGGGATCAGTTTGGGGACGGCCTCTTCCTGTCCCAACATGACTGTGCTCCAGTGCACAAAGCGTCGGTCCATAAAGACATGGATGAGGAGTTTGGTGTGGAGGAACTTGACTGGCCTGCACAGAGTCCTGAGCTCAACCCGATAGAACAGCTTTGGGATGAATTAGAGCGGAGACTGAGAGCCAGGCCTTCTCGTCCAACATCAGTGCCTGACCTCACAAATGAGCTTCTAGAAGCATGGGCAAAAATCCCCATAAACACACTCCTAAACCTTGAGGAAAGCCTTTCCAGAAGAGCTGAAGCTGTTAGAGCTTTAGCAGGTGGGCCAATATAAAACCCTACGGATGAAAGGGTTAGTTCACCCAAAAATGTAAATCCTGTCATTAATTGCTCCTGTGGTTGGCCAGCCGTCAGACCTCCGCTCATCTTCACACACAGATGAAGATATTAGTGTTGAAATCCGATGGCTCAGAAAGGCCTTCATTGACACCAATGTCATTTCCTCTCTCAAGACCCATAAAGGCACTAAAGACGTCGTTACAAAGCCCATCTCACTACAGCGGCTCGACAATCATTTATGAAGAGATGAGAATAGAATTTGTGCGCAAAAACACTAAATAACGACATATAGTGATGGCCGATTTCAAAACAAAGCTTCAAACCGTTATGAATCAGCGAATAGAGTGTGTCTAATTTGTGACCTTATTTAATTGCTTTGTTTTCATTTGTGCTATTTCTGCTTTACACTGTAATTTCTTTTTTGTGTGTGTGTGTGAAAGTTTAGTGTCCTGCTAGTAAACTCTAGTGAAACTTTTCTGTCTATTCAAGCTGTCCAGAATGAGAGATAGCAATGCTCTGCACTTCCTGTTTGTCATTACGCGTGTCAGCAATATAAAGTCAATCTGCTTCTGAACCATTTCACTCCAGGTACCGGCGTTATCCACACACGTCCATATGCTGCTGTCTGAACTCATCACCTGCAACAACTACATGATGTTCTCGTCCAAAAGCTGCTCAATGCACTGTGAAAAAGTGTACACTACAAAAAACTAAAAACTTATTCAAAACAAAAACATACTCTTCATTTTGAAGCAAAAAAGACATGTTTATGACAAAATCTTTAAATGTTCTATTCATTGTATTTTAAAAGATATAAACCTCTGTAAAAGCCAGTTTACACAAAGAATGATAACTATAACGATAAACATAAAGTAAAAACCATTCTAAACATAAAATAATAGCAGAGTCCACTATAACCATGCTATAGCAAGTAAACAAAGTAATTGCAACTTATTTCACAATTCTGACTTTTTTCCTCAGAATTGGACTTTAAATCTCACAATTCTGATACAATCTCGCAATTGTGAGAAAAAAAGTAAAAATTGTGAGATAAAGTCGCAATTATCTTAAAATAAAAAAATAAAAAAAAATCTGTGGGGAAAACATGCTTCTATAGAAACTATATTGTTGGAATCACTTTCAGAATACTTGCTTCTGATTGGTCAATCGCGCATTCCAGCGGTATGTTATTTCCAGATAACACCCGCTCTCATCCGGGTACTACGAGTTATCTTGACCGGCACTACTTCTGTGCTTAACGCTGGCGCCATCTTGTGGCTTAAACAGCCGTGGGTTACAATGGAAGACATTAAAGGGGGGGTGAAACACTCAGTTTCAGTCAATCTCATGTCAATCTTGAGTACCTATAGAGTAGTATTGCATCCTTCATATCTCCGAAAAGTCTTTAGTTTTATTATATTTATAAAAGAAATATAGGCTGTACCGAGTCTTTCCGGAAAAAACCGAGCGCCTGGAGGCGTATCGTGTGGGCGGAGCTAAAGAATGACGAGTGCGCATAAAGCGGTGACGTCCTCAAGCGTGGAGAAACCCATCGCTATCTCAGCTAATACAGATAATGATCCAGAATCATTCGGAGGCTGAAATAAATTGAACAGGAGAAACAGCAGCAGCAGCAGGACGTCCGTCTCTGTGGTATGGACTGTATTTAGTGGCCTGTCAACATTTGTGTGTGTTTACTCGCAGTTTATGAGGACATGATTCGGTTTATGGACTATTGTATGCGACTAAACCTTAGCAGTAGCAAGCAAAGCGGTTTTGCACGTCAGACTAGTGTAACGTTATACAGAGAACAACAATGGAGTAACCGTTAGCGCATTTGAATGACGAAGCACGCGATCGTGTCGTTTACTGATGTTTACTCACGCGACGATAGCCGACAGCACAGACATTTGAAGCAGTTTTACTCACCGGCTGCTTCCAAAGCAGGACCGAACCTTTATCGCTGGGACCGCTCCGTCAAAAACACACTTCTTTGAGTGTGGAGATCCACTTTGCGATGCGATTTCTGCGTTCAAATCGGTTCAAATGCAGCGGACTATAACGACAGAAGTGTTCACTGACGACTGGATCTGCAGCTGAGAGTGTTTATGGGCGTGCATTTCCTCTCTCGCTCTAGTCACGCGCGCGCACCCTACCGGGAGAAGAGCCCGTACGGCCCATACAAGGACCTTCCGCTCTATTAACGTCAAGCCGAGCCATACTCGAAAAAAAACTCTCCGAAACTTGTGAGAAACCGGAAGGAGTATTTTTGACACAGAAATACTCCATCAAACGTCCAACATTAGTTTTTGAAACTTTGTCTATGTTTAGGATGGGAATCCAAGTCTTTAACAGTGGAAAGAGCTCAGTATGCATGAAACAGCATTTCACTGCCCCTTTAAGGCGGTTTCCTTTATAAAGTTTTAAATATGGATATTTTTCTGACACAAACGCATCGATTGGAATCAGAAGGCTCTATTAACCCATCGGAGTCGTGTGGAGCACGTTATTTGACGGACAGCTGCATTTTTATGGACTTCAGAAACAGCTCCAACTACTGCTGGGATTAACGTTAGCCTGGACTTTTTAAATATAACTCTGATTGTATTTGTCTGACAGAAGAATGTCATAAACACCTATAATGACTTGAGGGTGAGTAAATCATAGGCTTGGTTTCATTTTTGGGTGAACTAACCCTTTCAGCATTCATTTTCAACATTTAGCAGCAATAGATAAAGGCTTAAAGCAGGTTGGAGCTGTTTTTCTTCGCGGAAGCTTTGCGTAAGAGCTAATAAAATATTTAATCTCAAGACAATATTTAGTGTCTAATTTATTTGAGACTAGTAGGCGTGTAATAAGCGGGATAATGTCCACCCAGCCGGTTGTTATCTCAGAATAAACCCCTTCAGAGTGATGCTCCGCTTCGCCTCGGGGTCCTGATCTCTCTGAAGGGGTTTATTCTGAGATAACAACCGGCTGGGTGGACATTAGCCCTTACTTAAGATTTATGATTCAAATAATTTATGGGGTAAATAATTATTTTATATTAATTAAATAATAATTTTAATGGGGTAAAAATATAACTTTAATTTAAGATGTGTAATCTCTAAATATATTCTAGATATGATCTCTAAATATATAAACAAGATTTAATATATTTTACACAGCTTTCGCTTAAATAACAAGTTCTTTGAATGACTGTACTGTAGGCAATTCGTACTAATTTTACGAGGTGGCTAATTCGTACAAATTGATACGACCTCACTCGTACGAATTCATACGATTTTTGCTAATTCGTACATATTTTACGAGTTACCAAATTTGTATGAATTCATACGAATGACCTACCCCTGACCCCGCCCCTAAACCTACCCATCACGTGGGTTTAGACAAATCGTACGAATTCGTACGAGTGAGGTCGTACAAATTTGTACGACTTAGACACCTTTTATTCACTCGTATGAATTAGTACGAATTGGTCGTGAGATAGCGTTGGTTAACCAGGTAACAACAATTTAAATAAAATAAAATAAAAAGATTCGTAGCTCCTCAAGTGGCTTGTTGCTTTAACAGGAAGCTCCCGAAAGAAAGTCTGCATTTCTTTCCACACACACAGTCTGAACACACAAACTCTGTAAAGTGAAAGTAAAGCGATGCTGCTGGATTTCACTGCTCACTGACCGATGAAGTGTTGCACATTTATACACTCACAGTCTGTCCAAACTCATCCGCTTCTCTCTCCGTCTCTCCTGCTGGATGAATATGTTTGTTACGTTCTTGTTGTTCAGCCTGTTTGCTGGAGTGGGATGTGGACATCAGGCCCTCCAGCGAGTGTGTGTGTGTGTGTGCTGTCTATCTGAGCGTAAAGCAGTGGGCGAAAGGACACTGCATAACTAATGTGGGTCTGTGTGTCGCATTACTGAAGATGCGCGTGTCGCTCAGAACCTGCGGTGTGTGTCGCTCTGGGACTCATGGTTAGCATTTTCTGTGATGCTGGCAGACGGGAAAATCTGTTTGTTAGTGTGTGTATTTATGTGTAAAGTACATGTCCAGTCTGATTGTGAGAATAGTGAATGGAACAGTGCGCAATAAAAGTTCAACATGACTGCCAAACTTTAGTGTGAGCTGAACCTCATTTGACCATTCTCTGTTCTCTGGTGTCAGTCAATGGTCTCATGGCATGCAAAATCACAGAAAAAAGTCACTGTTGGGTCATTCCACATCAACTTAACCCTCTGGGGTTCTTCGGTCAAAAATCGTAGCTTCATCTGAATGGTACGAAACTTGGTGAGGGTATTGGTACTTGGTATATGGACACAAAAAAAAATTGGGGACAGGATTGGAAAAGTCTAAGTGGTCGTAAAAAAAATAGTCACACTCGGGGCCTTCGGGTCAAAAAAGACCCCCATAGGAAATGAATGGGAAATTGGCAAAAATATGAAAATACAGAGTTTTTTGTGCATATAATCTACAAATCAGCCAGGATGCAGAAAAAAAGGACTCAACAGTGAAGGGGTGAATCTCTAAAACATCAAGAGTGCAAAACAGACAAAAAACACACACACACACACACACACACACACACACACACACACACACACACACACACACACACACACACACACACACACACACACACACACACACACACACACACACACACACACACACACACAGGGTCTGTAATGCACTCAAGTGGTAAAAATGTACTATTGCGTAATAAAAATGCTCACTGTGTCCACCAGATGGCACCAATCAAATAAAAAAAATGCTTTCATGAGGCCTAGGCTTGACTCTAAAATGAAATACAGCTTTAATAAAAAAAGGAAAAAAAATAAAAAAATTAATAAAATTCTATTATATTCAATGGGAAAAAATGGGTCATAATTATTGCATAAATATTATTTATAAATCATAAAATTATCTCAAAACACCAAAAAAGAAAAGAAAAAATATTATTGAACAAAAATATATTTCATTGATTTTACTCATTTTTTATTTATTTTTATTCCCGACCTCCGGGTCCTTTTAGACCCGAAGGTCCTGAGTGTGACCCATAAATGAAGAACCCCAGAGGGTTAACCCTGGTTCAAATTTTAGATTTTGTTAATATTTATTTCTGTAGAAAGGCAAACATAAACAGTGATGAAAGTCTAAATAATAAATGTCACAGATGTATATTTATTGAATAATCCAATGTTTAGTAGAGGGGGGTCAAAATAAAAAATGTTCACCTCAGATTTGGAGCAGGGGTGTAAAACATGGCTTTAGGTGCTTCATTATTTTATTTTTGCACTGAGACTGGTAGATCTATTAGTGAAATCTGTTGACTTTATCAATGTTTCATTATATGCCAACGGTGACAGTTCAAAAATTGGCAAAAACAGTTCTTGTGTTTGTTGTCTCAAGTTTTAATGGCTGTCACTTAGGGAGTATGAAAGATATGAGTGAATAGAGCCTGGGTTTTTTTCATCCTTCCACAATAAAAGTAATTCATATGGCTCCAGGGTGTTAAAGGAAAACTCCGGTGAGAAATGCCCCTAGGGGTAATTAACAGATGGAAACCGAGTAGATCGTTCTCTGGGATGCGTTTTCATGAAAATCAAATGTAAAGAGTTTTATCTCTAAAAACAGATTAGCTTATAACGCTAGTTTATGTGGCACGGGGTAGTGAAATTAAACCGCTAGTTAATACCACTAACAAGACTCAAAATATCCTCACACTAACACGGCAGCATGATGAGGGTCCCTACATGCAAACCGAAGCATTGAGAACTTTGTAAGAGTACAAACAGTTTAATAAGAAGATACTTTATAAAGACAGTCCATTACGCGCTTACAGACGGCGGCCATCTTGGAAAACAGTCACGACAAGTCGAGCCACGAACGCTGTGCTAAGTGATGAACTGTTGGATTCTTATATGGCCCGTTGTTTCCGGAAGAAAGCACTGAACGCAATAGAGAAAAAAAAAAAAAAAATCCATGTAATTAGATTTCAAAAACTTAATTCCTATCGATCAGCTCACTTAGAACAGCGCTCGTGGCTTGTCGAGGCTTTTTTCCAAGATGGCTGCCGTCTGTAAACGCGTAATGCACTGTCTTTATAAAGTATCTTCTTATTAAACTGTTTGTACTCTTACAAAGTTCTCAATGCTTCGGTTTGCATGTAGGGACCCTCATTATGCTGCCGTGTTAGTGTGAGGCGATTTTGAGCCTTGTTAGTGGTATTAACTAGCGATTTAATTTCACTTATTCTATGCCACATACACAAGCGTTATAAGCTAATCTGTTTTTAGAGATAAAACTCTTTATATTCGCATCCCAGAGAAGGATCTACTCGGAAAACCATCTGTTAATTACCCCTAGGTTAATTTCTCACCGGATATGTCCTTTAATAAAGGCCTTCTGAAGCAAAGCCTTGTGTTTTTGTAAAAAAACTATCCACATTTATAATTTTATAAACTGTAATCACTGGCTTCCGGTAAGGGACATATGTGAGTCTAATTCTGGCGGACATAAAATGACAAAATGTAGTGTTTGTAAAGGGAAATGTGGGAGGAGCTTGAGTTTGTTGCCCAGCCCTATTTGTTTGAATCAGGAGAGGCGTCTACTCTCAGCCCAGAACTCGACTCAAGTACAGCCGTCAGTGGAAGCCAGTGATTATAGTTTATAAAGTTATAAATATGGATATTTGTCTTTGTCTTCAGAAGGCCTTTATTAACCCCTGGAGTCGTATGAATTACTTTTATGATGGATGGATGCACTTTTTGGGCTTTAAAGTATCAGGTACCATCGACTGCCATTATAAAGCGTGGAAAAGCAAGGATTTAGTTTTTTATGTAACTCCGATTGTGTTCGTTTAGAAAGAAGAAAGTCATACACATCTAAGATGGCTTGAGGATGAGTAAATTATGGGATGATTTTTGGATGAATTAACTCTTTAAGAAATGAAGAGCTGCACATTCAGTCCATAGGGTTGGAAGAACCGTTGCCAAGCATATAAGATGCTACACTGTAAAAAAATTATTTAGAAAAAAGTTACCTGGTTGCCTTAAAATTCATTGAAATGAGAGTTCATTGAAATTAAAATTTTGAGTTAATACAATGAAACATTTTTGAGATTTGACAGCCTTTATTAAAAGATTATTAAAAGATTTTGTAAGCATATTGGGTAATTGTGTGTTTTATTTGTGATGACGCAGCCAAATTGTGCTATTTTCATGATTTATCACATTTTTATGTGGTTCAGATACTGTAATATTTTGAGTTTCTATTAATTAAACAAATTTCCTTCATTGTATCAACTCAAATTTTTTATTTAAATAAACAATTTTTTTAAGGCAACCAGGTTTCTTGCTTTTTTAAGTTACATTAACAAAAAACAACAATTATGTTTGCCCATTTAAATCCAAACGTATTAATAATAAACAGCAATTCCAAGGTCTCTGGAAAGAGGTTTGTTAAAGTTAAATTTACGCTTCAGGCGGTTGAGTGACGTCTTTCACTGGTTGTGTTGAGTGCAGGAGAAAAAAATTCAACAGCCTTGAACACGAAGATCTGTGGGATGCTGATCTCCTGGAGCACCAAATATTGGCCTAAAATGTGGAACATGCAGACGAATGTACCTTGAAGTGAAGGTTTGCTCTCCTGATGCTTGGCCTTGTTTCAAGTGACTCTGTGTCAGTCTCTGGACCAGAGACTTGGTCAATCCGTGTCCATCTCTCTGGCATGGAGACTCGGGAAGTGTGGCATCTGTTATTGTCTCGCTGGACGAAGACTCTGAACGTAGTCGTGTTTGTTGCTGCCTCACAATCTGTAGACCCAGATCATGGGGTGTGTTGATGTCTCTCTGGACACAGTGGAGGGTCAGTGTGTCTGTTAGAGTCTCACCTGACGGGGGACTCAGAACTTGAATGTATGTTTTGCTGCCTTCCCTACATTGGTGTATCTGGTAATGTCTCACTGGACGAACCCTAGACTCAGAACTTGTATCTGTTGCTGTATCTTCCCTGTAACGGGCCGCAGGCTCAGAACATGTATCTGTTGTATCTGTTATAGTCTCAGACTTGCAAAACAGGTTCAGAACAATGAGTGTCTGTTCAAAAGGCAGCTTTATAATTTTCTGGTGAAAAGGAGATTTCAATTTGGGCTCGTCTCTATCCCAGTGCTATGATTGGCTACTGGCAGCAAAGGGTGTGGCCTTTTTGTCTTTTCAAGTTTTACCTATTTGCATTTCTCACTTTCCAAACCACCACCAGAATACCTTTGGCATTATTCTAAACAAGATGGAAAAACATTGAACTGCCATGCATTTGTTCATTGGTACATTAACAACTTATTTTGTGTACGATGTTGCACTACAAATAGCAGAAAATACTTGTTTTTTTTTTAAAGTTTAAAATGGATGTGTGTCGTTTGCATCAGTTTCAAAGTGGGAGTCAAGTTTATTTATATATCACATTTTTAATAAACAATGGTAATTCAAAGTGTTTTACATAGAAATGAATTACAATAGTGATAGCATATAGCCTGGAACCGCACCCTATAGCGGCAGCAAATCTAATCTGCCGCGAGTGTCGTCTAGCAACTCTCAATACCCTTCTGAGCTGTAATCGCCAAACTCTGCTCGGGCCAATCACATCGTGTGTAGAGTTGGTGGGCGGGGCTTAACATAATGACGGCCGAGTTGCGTTTGTGTGCTTCTAGTAAACACAGAAACTGGCGAACGGCGGTCTTTCGAATCAGCTTTGACCGCGACTCTGGAAGACTTGGAGTTAAGCTTTTCTCTGAGAAAAGAACAAAGAACGGCACTGAAGTCATTCTTAAGAAGGGATGTGTTCAGAGTTTAGCCGACCGGATACGGTGAATGTTTAATCTGTCAGCGAGCTCTGCTTCACCTTCATTGCTCTGGTTGGTTGTAGCGCTATCCTATCGCGTGCAGAGGGAGTTTGAAAGACAGCCGTTTATCCGCCCCTCAGATTGAGCTGACAATGGTGCGTTTCCAGACCAAACATCTGGATGTGGGTCAGGCTTGTCAGGCTAGATAACATATGGATAAGAAATAGAAATACCATGTGTAAGAATTAAAAATAAAAACAAGTACAATTAAAACAGTTGTAAAGATAATTAAAAATAAATAAAAAATATTTAAAAAATGGTGATAAATAGATCAGTTGTACGTTTTAAACAGGAGACGGACACTTATGTTACAACTTTTAGACTTCATCTGAACGATTCTGAATGTATACTGGATAAATGTCTGTAGTTGTTGTAGAGTTAAGTTGGTTCAGCTCATCGACTAGCATGCATATTATGCCTCTTTTCACAAAATGCAATATAAGTCTCTGAAGTCCACAGAATATATCTGTGAAGTTTCAGCTCAAAATACGCCACAGATAATTTATTATCGAATGTTAAATTGGTGGATTGGTGGTGGTTGAGGAGATTCCCCCCTTCTATATGTAAAGTGATTTGAGTGGCAAGAAACGTACTAAATAAATGTAATTAATTATTATTATTATTATTATTAAATTCACTCCTATGTGTGTGTGATCAAAAGTGCACCTGTTGTGTGCCCCTTTAAATGTAAATGAGTTGCTGCTCCCGCCCCCTTCCCAGAAGAGGGCGGAGCCTTGCCTTGTATATTCTGACAACAACAGAACTGGAGAATGTCACGCAGCCAAAATGTCAGAAGAGATGTTCAGTCATACATGTTGAACCAGAGACGGACACTGATGGAAAGTTTAAAACTTTTAGACTTCATCTGAACGATTCTGAATGTATACTGGATAAATGTCTGTAGTTGTTGTAGAGTTAAGTTGGTTCAGCTCATCGACTAGCTAATCTAAAAAACTTCCAGAAACAACTTTTGTGCAAATCAAGTGTCGGACTGACCCTTGTTTGTGAAGCAGTCCGGCGTAAAATTATTTGTTCAAGACTTTCTACCATGGTGTCCTCATTTGCTCTGGAGACTCTTATGTTCATTGATACATCCAATAACAGAACATTAATAATGTGTTTTTGTTTTGTTTTTTGACGCAGACATTGTGTATCTCCAGCTGCTATAGTAAGGAAACGGCAGACTGTCATCAGTCATGGGCAGGGCTTCCCCTACTTTTGAGTAAGTACATTTATGATTCTGGGGATTATAAAAAAGGCAAGGGTGGATTTTAGGTCCCCTTTAAGGTTTCCAAACATAGTAATGGATGGATCATTGTGATCTCTCTTTGCTTCGCTGCTGCTTCATCTGGAGGTCTGAGGCACTTTTTTCACCAACCAAAATCTTAATCGCTAAATGTGTGAAGGGCAGAAAGTCCTGTCCTTCCCAGGCTTGGTGCCAGAAGTCGTTTTCTTGCCCTCTAATGCCTGCTACAGACTATGCGATTTCAGCAATCCTATACGATCATTACAAATCACACTGTACAAGGATCTAATGATGATATGATAGGATATTAAACTTTAAAGTCATGTTTACAACAACAGCATACATTAAACATCGACATACACTTAGTCCACATTCACAAAACTCTTGATTTCTTATTAAATGATTTATTCAACTCTTAAGATGGCCTTAAACCTTGGGTATGAAATGTGATGTGGACTGTATGATGATGCTACCTATTGAAGAATAAATCATTCATAACGAGAACCCTTTTCTTCATAAATCAGATGTTTGAACACATTGAATGAAGGACTTAATCATTTAGACATTCATGACCACCTACTGGCAACTTTAGTTTCATAAAAAATATTTCATATTAATATAAAATAATAATTCTAAAGATACTTCTTGTAATGTCCATTTGAAATTTGGCCACCACTGTATATATAAATGTAATTTTACATTTAATTAAATGAATTATTAGCTTTTTATCACCTCGTGAGAAACCTTGATCTAGGAAATAAAAAAAAATGGTTTAGCGTTTTAAATCCGATTATGCAGCAAAATGTCTGAACATTTAAAAAGAGAGAAGTTAAAAACCACGACGGATCTAATTCATCACACCAGAAGTGGAAGGTCATGATGAGTGCATTGCATTGTGGGATATATCTCATGTAGTTTACTGTGATGTATACTGCACATTAATGCAAATGCAGAAGGTCATCCAAGTTTTCATGCATATAGAAAACCTGCATCAGATCAAACACCACAGACTCCAGCAGATGAAAGAGTACCTGTGAAATCTACATTATACACAGAATATAGCGAATCGAGAGACGTTTCTCTGTGTTTGGCGAGTCTCCGTCGCTCTGCATTGGCAGAATAACTCCCCATGTAGACTGATGTGCAACATGCTGCTGAACTCACAGTTTTCTGGCCGATAAATCTGTGCTTCACCTCAGGTCTGTTGGCAGACGGCTGTAATTGCTTTAAGCTCAAATTAAATCACTCGATTGATTCTTCACAGACATCTCATCACTGCTCTCACGGCCCTTTCATAAATACAGTACAACCGTGTGTAATGAATGATCAGACAGAAGCATCCAGAGGGATTTCAGCAGAGAATCTCAATACAGTGGAAAAACAGCTGTTGATTTATTTTCCTGAAAATGTCAAATTTGATTAATATTCAGAGATCTGTGCGCTTTTGCAACAAAGACGTTCTTGACAGTAAGTGCTCTCAGACTCTCGTTTCGTGGCTTAAATCTTTCATGTCTTTTCCTCTTCACCAAGAAACTTCAAAGTAATCAGAAGTCATTTGAGTTCACCTCCGTCAGGGCCGATGTTCCCCACAGTACGCTCGACGCTCATCATTAAAGCTGAACTTTCCTCAATCGCTGCTATATGAGGCTAAAGCAGAACGCACAAACGGCAGGTGTCCCCTAAAGCAGGGCTTCCCAACCTTTTTGTGGCAGGGATTAGCATATTCATAAAAAAAAAAATCCAGGGACCAATCATAATTTTTAATGCCTCAAATTTAAGATTTATCGTTTTGAAACGTAGCACTGTGTAAAACAGCAACAGCCTATCATTTATTTGAACTCCAAAAACCCATGACTCTATAGGTCGTTTTTCAAGCACCTTATTACGACCTGTATTTACGTTTTAAAGTCATGCGCCCTCTAGCGGACGTAAAAATAATAACAGTGTCTCGTTACATTATGACTGTCATTACCTAATGCGTGTTTATTTAAATGCAATTGGCCTCATTCATGAAACTTTCATAAATATATGAACACGTCATTTGTACGTAAAATGGACCTTTACGAAAACTCTCCTCCAGATTCACAAACACTTCGTATACCACGGATTCGGTTGTTCATAATTAAACAATCTAATTTCAGTAGTTCAGGCTCATTCATAGTTAGCATAATCCCCGCCCATGAGTTACAACTTCAAATGACGTGACGAGGAACGCTGTGGTCTCCTCTGGACTACTTTCTCAGGTTTGGCTCCAGTATTTTGCATAAATGCTAAAGAGACTAACTGGCCATTAGACTAAAATAAACCCAGCCTGATCGGCAACTGTTAAACTTTTGCAGGAACCAATCACAGACTGGCTTATCCACCTGGTGTGCTATTGGCGGGTTTAACACGATGACGGATAGAGAAGTGATGGGTTGTTGCCCGTTGATCACACCTCTTGTGGTCTGATTGGTTGAAGGACTATCCAATTGCGTTCAGACTCATTTTAACTATGCCCATTGATCATGCCCCCTGTGGTCTGATTGGTTGAAGGACTATCCAATCGCGTTCAGACTCATTTTAACTATGCCCATTGATCATGCCCCCTGTGGTCTGATTGGTTGAAGGACTATCCAATTGCGTTCAGACTCATTTTAACTATGCCCATTGATCATGCCCCCTGTGGTCTGATTGGTTGAAGGACTATCCAATCGCGTTCAGACTCATTTTAACTATGCCTGTTGATCCCGCCTCTTGTAGTCTGATTGGTTGAAGGACTATCCAATTGCGTACAGACTCATTTGAACTATGCCTGTTGATCCCACCTCTTGTAGTCTGATTGGTTGAAGGACTATCCAATTGCGTTCAGACTCATTTGAACTATGCCTGTTGATCCCACCTCTTGTAGTCTGATTGGTTGAAGGACTATCCAATTGCGTACAGACTCATTTGAACTATGCCCGTTGATCACGCCTCTTGTGCAGTAGAAAATACAGAGCAGACTCCACAGACCAATGTTCAATCTTAAACAAAACTTGGTCTGGTGATTGCCAGACAAATTGGCCATATGACTAGCAATAAATATTCAATTATTGTGTCCACCAAAGCATATTTTAGCCAGCTAAACAACACCTGGTGCTCTTCTGAACACGGTCAGCTTGTGGCGCTTGAAAGCACTTTCCAAAGGCAGCTGAGATACTTTGGTATCTCTGATACAGAATATCTATCCATGGCAGTAATGTGTTACTAGTTTCTCATTTTGAAGAATATTACTGAATATAAAAATGCAGTAAAAAGCAATATTAACTTCTCCATTATTGTTGTGTAGTTGGTGTAAAAGTGAGATGATTGGTCAGTGTAGTTTTTGGCCCGCCCCTCCTCAACTGTGATTGGATGGCCTGACAAAAAGTGACAGTGAACAAGTGCCTATTACCCAACGTCAAACAAGTAAAAAAATAATAATAATAATACACCAAATCAACTGGTGAAATATTATTATAGTAGGCATACATACTGCATCAAAATGCAATGTCATCAGTTTGCCTAAATTGGGAACACATTGTTTCCATCTAGCAAAAATATAAACTGCATTTTATTACACGGCTCTGTGAAATACTTGCTTCTGATTGGTCAATCGTGCATTCCAGCGGTATGTTATTTCCAGATAACAACCGCTCATCCGGGTACGAGTTATCTTGACCGGCACTACTTCTGTGCTTAACGCTGGTGCCATCTTGTGGCTTAAACAGCCGTGGGTTACAATGGAAGACTTCAAGGCAGGTTTCCTTTATAAAGTTTTAAATATGGATAACAACCGGCTGGGTGGACATTATCCCTTACTTAACTACTATATATAACTATTATAACTACATCCACCCCACCCCTAAACCTACGCAGTGATTTATAGTGCATACACACTTTATGAGCACATGCGTTCCCTGGGATCGCACCCACGATTGCATGATCACGTGATGTCGTATTTTGCAATGCTCTACCAAATGAGCTACGCAAAAACCTGAAATATAGCACAAATAAAAGAGAACAATGAATGTCCTGTTGTCGATAGGGTCACAACTTTAGTAAACGCTCCTATGGGTCGTATTTCAGAAAAAGTGACAAACTACCTATAGGCGTATTGGTTGGAGGACATGTTGGATGAACTAGGTGGGAACAAAGGCTAATTGCATGAATTTACTTTTTAAACTTTTAGACCAGTTCACAAAATGTGTCCCCTTTTCTCCCATACATTTGAGCCTCTACTTCAAAAGTAAAGCACATAGCACTCAATCACTTACTAGCGAGTGGCCATAATGCCAAATTGTATGAAAATACCATCCCCTTTCACCTGTCTCTCCAGATCTCTCCAGAACCACTAAAGACAATCACTTCAACTGCAACTCTGTGTTTTCACTCACCATCAGGTGAAAACAAAGGCTAACTGTATGAGAATAAGAGCCAGTTCACAGTCAGAATACAATAGCAACACTCAGTAATTTCAGCCAATCATTTCTAAAAGTATAAAATTAGAGATCAAGCCTTAACCTTTAACAAAAAATACCAGACCAACGAGAACAAAACTATTTCAATGTGAGCATAAACTGCGCATTGATTGCTGTATTTTCAGCTGTGCAAAAGAAAATCAAAATGAAAAATCCATCCAAAACAATGCACACAAATTCCAGGATATGATAAAACAATAATTAAAAAGGACTGCTTAACAAATATGAATGAACACCAGCTTAGAGTCGGATATCCATGTCAAAACTGAGCGTTCAACTCACGTTTCTTTCTTTTCAAAAACTCCTCTGCACTGCAACGATGACACCTTAAAGTAAAGTATATCCCCTTATTTTAGTTGCATTGTACTTACTAAAATAAGTACTGAGTAATATTAGTTAACTACATGTACTTAATATAGAGTCATGGTTAGAGTTAGTTACTTGTAATTATGCATAATTTACTTGTAAGGTATATATTTAAGTACTGAGTAATATTAACTCAACTGGAAAGTTTAAGGCCTGGCTCTTCCAGCAAGGCCTGCTACCACGACTCTACTTACAATCAATGAAGTACCTATGATAACAGTGAGGAGAGTCGAGAGGCGAGTGAACAAACACCTTCGCAAGTGGCTTAGAATCTCACCAAGCTTCACGTCAGTAGGGCTATACACCAGGTCTGGTCAGGTACAACTACATCTCTCATCAGTGGTGGAAGAGTTCAAGGTGGCAAAGTGCCGGGTTGTGATGATGTACCAAGACTCCAATGATGAAAAAGTCAGAAGAGCAGGCGTCACTACGGGATCAGGACGCAAATGGGCGACAAGAACAAGCTGAAAGCACATTAAAGCTGAAGGACATCACCGGGAACCCATGCATAGGGAGGCAAGGACTCCGCCTACTTCCAGCAATGGGGAAAAGCAGACCCAAGGCAGAGGAGGGTCATGATTCAAGCCGAGGTTTGACACCTGGAGGAAGAAAGGCGCAAGTCTAGGGCTGTCGAACTCGGTGCACAAGGTGCCTGGACAAAGTAGGACCTGCCGAAGAGGAAGATCACGTAGTCTGAGATCTGGAGACCGGAGCCTTTTTGTATCTCATTCCTGCTCCGTTCAGTGTATGACACCCTTCCATCACCAACAAACCTCCACAGATGGGGACTGAGGGAGGACCCATTGTGTAGGCTATGTGGAGGGAGGGGAACAATGGCACATATACTGGCAGGATGCAAAACAGCTCTTAGCCAAGGAAGATACAGGTGGCGCCATGACAAGGTCCCCTTCACTGGCTGACATCTTGGAGCGGGAGAGGCAGAAAAAGAGCCAGACCAGTATAAGGCCGGCAACATCCATTCAGTTCATCAGAGAGGGGGAGAAACCACGAGCCCCCAAGAAGACTAAGAAGAGCCTCTTGCAAGCAGCACAATCCTGGGAGATGAGGGTGGACCTGGGGAGGAAACTAGTCTTCCCCCAGGTTGTGCAAACACAGCTGAGGCCAGACATGGTCTTATGGTCTGAAGAGGCAAGGACGCTAATCTTGATTGAACTGACGGTTCAATGGGAAGATGGGTGCGAGGAGGCCAACGAGCGGAAAGCCACCAAGTCTCAGGATCTCGCTGAGCAGTGCTGCCCTACAAAGCAAAAAGGCAGTAACTACGCCGAGTGCAAAACTGAGAAAAATGACTTTAAAGTTATCCTGTCACCCAGCCCAAGTAGTTGTAGGTAGATTACTGGACATGTGGCGGTTTTGTTACTTTATATTAGCTTATTCCTTGTACATATGAATCCTCATTTTTTATTTGATATTTTACCCCTATTTTGCAGTTACTGTATTCTTGCTCTGTATTACTTACCCAAAACGTGGCACCATACCAAGGAAAAAGGCAGGAACTACAGATTATCCAAAAACTATTTTGCCACAACTTGGGCTCTGGGAGTGTTAGATACACTGTATTTGAAATAATTGGAACCATTTGTTTTCCTGAACATGGATATACCAAACCCAAACTAATTTGACCATTTTAGGTCAATATTTTTCACCCTGATCAATATATGTATATTGATGTCTGTATATCATAATATTTCATTGTATAGGGAATAACTTCAATTCGGTCCATGACATAATAATGCATGAATTAGGCATTAACAAATGCCTAAATAATGACAAACACAATAATAAATGAATAATTTTGCACCGTTAATGAAAACGAAGAAGGAAAAGCCAACACACAAAAACACAGCCTGGCTTCATAAGTTACATTAGGCCTACAATAATAGGATAAAACATAGAAGCTTGCAGTCATGCAGAGGGACAACATTTTCATAGGTTAATATAATTAAGGGGAATCCAAATATAATTGCTCTGCAGAAGTTTGTTTTTGTTGGAAGAAGGGATGCTTACAGTAAAGAGAAAGATGTCAGTTTTGCTCACAACTCGCTAACTTCTTTAAACATCGGACATAGTCTTCAAACAGTGGCCGCGAAGAGACTGTTTTAAGTTGAACAGACAACTGTCAAGTTAAAGAAAAACTTTTGCACCGATAGCTGTGTTTATGGACAGTTATATTCCATTCTATTCTATATATTATGTGTGTTCACCATGGAAACAGTAACTTCACTGCGCAGCAACAAGTTATTTTTTGTTAGGTAAAACATAACAAGAATACAGTATTGGATGTTACTGTACTCATGCTTTGTTTTACTAGGGCTTTTTGCAGTTACTGTACAAACGACCACCATTTTTCTCCAAAACGACACACATTTGAGATCAGATGTTTTGTCACATAACAAAGGATGCCTTGAATGTCATGAAAATGATAATAACTCATTTTTGACCAAAAATGCAGTTACTGCCTTTTTTTTGTAGGGCAGAGTGTAGGGCCAAAGAGTGGCAGACCTGGCTATTCCCGCTTGAGGTCGGGCGTAGGGGTTTCCCGGCGGAGTCTGTGTGGAAGACACTCACATCTCTGGGTTTAGCAGGTAGGGAAAGGAAGGTACGTAGCTATTCGTAGGTTGGGTGAGGTATCAGAAAGAGCGTCTTGCTGCCTCTGGAGTAGGAGGGAGGAGTCGAGCTGGGGGCCAGGGGAAGGTGGGCAGTGACTGGCCGACCCGCCAACTGGAGGGTGTTGTGGTTCAGGGTCGAAACATCCTGTGAAAGTTGGACGCACCCTGACGACATCTTCTCCTGGCTGAAAGCTACAGTCATGTACTACAGTCAGTGACGGAGTTAGATAGCATCATTATAGATGTATCCAATAGTTAACTACATGTACTTAATATAGAGTCATGTTTAGGGGTAGTTACTTGTAAGTAGACATGTGCCGATTTTCGATAATGTGATTAATCACGATAATGAATAGGCACGATATTGTTATCATGGGCACTTTAAAATATCGTAAATAATAATTTATTAACAATAAATATTTTTTTTATAATGCACTCAATAATACTTTGCCAATCAACCGTATAAATGCTCAACACCGCTGTATTCTGCGTCAAAGGGAAGCGCTCAGATGTAAATGAGAAGCACATGAACGAGTGAAGGAGACGCGCTGCTGAAGTGCCGCTCAGTGACAGCAGAGGGCGCTGATGAACTGCAGAATGAAGCCGGTTACCCCAGAAACCAGCAAACAAAAGCATCCGCGCTAGTGAAGGAGTTTTTAAAACTGCCATTCGTTTTTTGTAATCTCAATGTTGTTCATCGCAGCAAATACTTAATACTTATATCCTCCTGTATGCAAATATAAGCACCTTTTTCGGCGGGCTTCTGGAACGCCCCCCATTGGTTCGTTCCTCTCAGCCGCCTCACCATAGGTTCCTGCAGTTGCCGCGGCCCGGCCAATCAGAGCGCTCCTCGCGCTGGGCGATGGCCGTGCAGCTCACTGCGCTTTACATAGATACCTTTATTAAAAGTTTTGCTTCACATTCTCGAGAAAAGGAGTTTTTCCCATACGTAATACGAGGAACCTCTCTCTCAGGGAACCGAGGTTACGAAAGTAACCGAGTACGTTTTCCAAAGTTAAAACTAGCCACAGTTTTGACATCGATACAATGGGGGAGAACTGCCATATAGATATCTTTAATTTCATCTTATAATTTGTCATTAGGTTTATTAGGCTGCTGTCACTTTAAGAGCTGACGCACGGATCCATTACACTGTTACACATGCGTTTTCTTTCTCAACTCTTTATGTTCATTTAAAACAGAACTGACCATGTACGTGAATACATCTATCCATCCTAAAAGTGCATCTATCCATCATAAAAGAGCTTCTGTCCATCATTAAAGTGCATCTATCATCATAAAAGTGCACCAATCCATCATAAAAGTTCCTCCATCCTTTATAAAAGTATCTTTTCATCATAAAAGAGCATCTATCCATCCTAAAAGTGCATCTATCCATCATAAAAGAGCTTCTGTCCATCATTAAAGTGCATCTATCATCATAAAAGTGCACCAATCCATCATAAATGTTCCTCCATCCTTTATAAAAGTATCTTTTCATCATAAAAGAGCATCTATCCATTATAAAAGAGCATCTATCCATCATAAAAGAGCATCAATCCATCATAAAAGAGCATCTATCCATCATAAAAGTGTATCTATCCATCATAAAAGAGCATCTATCCATCATAAAAGAGCCTCTTTCCATCATAAAAGTGCATCTATCCATCATAAAAGAGCATCAATCCATCATAAAAGAGCATCAATCCATCATAAAAGAGCATCTATCCATCATAAAAGAGCCTCTTTCCATCATAAAAGTGCATCTATCCATCATAAAAGAGCATCAATCCATCATAAAAGAGCATCTATCCATCATAAAAGTGTATCTATCCATCATAAAAGTGCACCTGTCCATCATAAAAGTGCATCTTTCCATCTAGACATCTGCCGATTTTCGATAATGCGATTTATCACTATAATGAATATGCACGATATTGTTATCGTGGGCACTATAAAATATCGTAAATAATAATTTATTAAAAATGTATAATTTTTTTATAATGCACTCAAGAATACTTTGCCCATCAACCGTATAAATGCTCAACACCGCTGTATTCTGCGTCAAAGGGACACGCACTCAGATATAAACAAGCCCAAGCACACGACTGAACCGGAGAAGGAGACGCGCTGCTGAAGTGCCGCTCAGTGACAGCAGAGGGCGCTGATGGACGGCAGAATGCAGCGGTTACCCCGGAAACCCCGCAAACAAAACAAAACGCGTGTAGTTTTTAAAACAGCCATTCGTTTTGTAATCTCAATGTTGTTCATCACAACACCAAATACTTAATACTTAAAGACTTAATAGGCTATTTATTTTCAAACTTAAACATGTTCATGCTTTAATCTGGACTACAACATGCCCTAATGATTAGAACTGTTCTGATTATTTGTTATTGTTCAGTAAACTTTGAGACATACGACTTCATTAGTTAACATGTTAATTCATTATTACCAAACTGACAATGAAAAATACTTATAAGAATTTTTCATTCTTAGAATTAATCATTCTAAGTAATGTTAATTTCTTAGTTACTGTTTAATAACATTACAATCAAAATAACTTTTTTAATGGACCTAAGATAAAACTAACAATGATCAGTATTTCTTAACTAACATTACCAAAAACATTAGACTTTCTGTACCAAATGTAGCTGTTGCTCAATCTTAGTGAATGCATTAAATAATGAGACCTTATTGTAATGTGTAAGCCTACCTGTTGTTCTTTATAGTCTAATTCTTTTGCACTTTAATCTGTTTGTACTTTCTGTCTCTCTCTCTTTAGATTGTACTTTTACAGCTCTAAAAAAAATCAAGAGACCACTTAACATTGATTTCTCTTAATTTTTTTTCCTGAGCTGTATATATTTTTGGTGCATTATTGTATTTAAACATTCAGTTATTTTTGTTATTACAAAAATAGTTCTTAAAGCTGTTATGCTATGGCAACATATATGCAACTTATTTCAATATCGTGATAATATCGTATATCGTGATAAAACTTCAGCAATTAATCGCAACATGAAAAACTGATATCGGCACATGCCTAATTGTAAGGTATATATTTAAGTACTGAGTAATATTAGTGAACTACATGTACTTAATATATGGTTGGGTTTGGTTGAGAGTTATAAGGATAGTCATCATTTACTCATCCTCAAGTTGTTCCTAACCTGTATGAGTTTCTTTATTCTGCTGAACACAAAAGAAGATATTTTGAAGAATGTGTGTACCCAAGCAGAGTGAGAGCAACCATTTAAATAATATAGTATTTTCCTCATACTATGGTAGTCAATGTTTGCTCTCACTGCTTTGATACAAAACATTCTTCAAAATATTTTCAGAAGAAAGAAACTCATACAGGTTTGAAACAACATGAGGGTGAGTATTGCTTTAATTGCATGTAATTATACATTTCTCTGATCACAAAACTGCACTAAGAAAAATATTGTATGATTTACTTTAAAGCATTTTTCACTCAGAAGTAAATGTCACATAATTACAAAATGGCATGAAATTAAACAAGACATTTGGAAGTAGAACGAACACAATAGTACATTCTGTTGTTTAACCTACATCAACAAAAATAATAATAATGTTTTTCCCAGCTTGTTAAAATGTTTT